>NC_024316.1:595462-596841 GCF_000523025.1 Cynoglossus semilaevis
ACGTGAAAACGTAAGGAAAATGTTAAAACAAAAATCCAAAAATAGTTGCTAATATCACCAAATTAGCCCCAAACTAAGAAACATATAGTTAGGACAGACAGATGTTTCAAAAAATGTAAAGATATAAATTAAAATAATCCACTGATTTTAAGAAGAGAGCTCTTAAATAATGCAAAAAAACAAACAAAAAAAAATAAAATAAAATGGATTAAATTAAAAACATAGATATTTGATATCAATGAGATGTCAATGGATTTAACAACACAAAAATATAAGACAAAATTAAACAAAAAATAGGTCCTTTCTTTACAGAAACACATTAAACCCTGTTTGTGTCCTCTTGACGCTGAAATAAGTATAAATCTTAAATAACAAAAAGATTAAGTGTTGTGACAATGTGACGTCTTGATTTAATAGTGGGGTCACTCACACGCATACTGCCACCTACTGTGCTGGATTGTGTATTCTCAGTGACTTTTGGAGATAACGCTCTTTACAATGCATTGCAAATTTTTTTTTTTTTTTAAATCAATGCCAATCATCGTTGGTTTGAATTTCTTTTTGATCGCTTTTGATAAAAAAAAATCTCCTTTTAAAAAAGTATTGTCTTATTTACCTTGCTAACTGTCAATGGATTTAACACCACAAAAATACGAGACAAAATTAAACAAAAAAAAAAATAGGTCCTTTCTTTACAGAAACA
This sequence comes from Cynoglossus semilaevis, assembly GCF_000523025.1. Lineage (NCBI taxonomy): Eukaryota > Metazoa > Chordata > Actinopteri > Pleuronectiformes > Cynoglossidae > Cynoglossus > Cynoglossus semilaevis. Next base: position 596,166 of record NC_024316.1, read on the forward strand.
CATTTAAACACAAATTTAAAAAATACACTGATTTTAAGAAGACAGCTCTTAAATAATGCAAATAAATAAATAAATAAATAAATGGAGTAAATAAAAACATAGATATTTATGTGACAAACATAGTTTTACTCCTAACAAAAACAATATGATAAAACAGATTTCATAGTCTTGAATAAGAAAAAAAAAAAAAATCAGGCCTCACCCCTACATTCAAAAGGGGTCAGGTTGTGTGTGTCTGGCCTAACAGACTGCCCCTGCTGTGTGCGGCGCCCCCTTTAGGCCTTTCAGAGAAGAGCGTAGAGAAGATTGTAGCTAAACAGACAGCTGTAGGCTGGTCGGCTGCTCTGTGTCCAATAACTCACTGCTTTGGACCAGAGCTGGAGATGGCCCTGAACACCGAGCAGGAGGAGAAGAGACTGCTGAGGGAGCAGGGGCGCCACCTGGAGGTAAGCTGCCAATAAAGCGTCACAATTTTTTAGTGTTGACTTCTTTTGTGTTCTAATATGCGGTCAGTATTGCCGTTCTTGATCATTAAATGCTGAATCAGCTTTTATTTTAAGTGTATTTCAAATCTTTATTTTTTAAAATGGTGACTTTATGTTGTAGTTCCATCCATCTATCCATCCATCCATCCATCCATCTATCCATCCATCCATCATCTATCTATCCATCCATC
>NC_024316.1:599139-613406 GCF_000523025.1 Cynoglossus semilaevis
ATACACTATATTACCAAAAGTATTCGCTCAGTCATTCAAGTGATCAGAATCAGGTGTCCTAATCCCTTGGCCTGGCCACAGGTGTATAAAATCAAGCACTCAGGCATGCAGACTGTGAAACAAGACATTTGTGAAAGAATGGGCCGCTCTCAGGAGCTCAGTGAATTCCAGCGTGGAACTGTCATAGGATGCCACCTGTGCAACGAATCCAGTCGTGAAATTTCCTCGCACCTAAATATTCCACAGTCAACTGTCAGCTCTATTATAACAAAATGCAAGCGTTTGGGAACAACAGCAACTCAGCCACGAAGTGGTAGGCCACGTAAAGTGACGGAGAGGGGTCAGCGGATGCTGAAGCCCCTAGTGCAAAGAGGTCGCCGACTTTCTGCACAGTCAACTGCTACAGAGCTACAAACTTCGTGTGACCTTCAGATTAGCCCAAGTACAGTACGCAGAGAGCTTCATGGAATGGGTTTCCATGGCCGAGCAGCTGCAGCCAAGCCACACATCACCAAGTGCAATGCAAAGCGTTGGATGCAATGGTGTAAAGCACGCCGCCACTGGCCTCTAGAGCAGTGGAGACGCGTTCTCTGGAGTGATGAATCACGCTTTTCCATCTGGCAATCTGATGGACGAGTCTGGGTTTGGAGGTTGCCAGGAGAACGGTACATTTCAGACTGCATTGTGCCGACTGTGAAATTTGGTGGAGGAGGAATTATGGTGTGGGGTTGTTTTTCAGGAGCTGGGCTTGGCCCCTTAGTTCCAGTGAAAGGAACTTTGAATGCTTCAGGATACCAAAACATTTTGGACAATTCCATGCTCCCAACCTTGTGGGAACAGTTTGGAGCGGGCCCCTTCCTCTTCCAACATGACTGTGCACCAGTGCACAAAGCAAGGTCCATAAAGACATGGATGACAGAGTCTGGTGTGGATGAACTTGACTGGCCTGCACAGAGTCCTGACCTGAACCCGATAGAACACCTTTGGGATGAATTAGAGCGGAGACTGAGAGCCAGGCCTTCTCGACCAACATCAGTGTGTGACCTCACCAATGCGCTTTTGGAAGAATGGTCAAAAATTCCTATAAACACTCTACTCAACCTTGTGGACAGTCTTCCCAGAAGAGTTGAAGCTGTAATAGCTGCAAAAGGTGGACCGACATCATATTGAACTCTGGGTTAGGAATGGGATGGCACTTCAGTTCATAGTAGGAGTCAAGGCAGGTGAGCCAATACTTTTGGTAATACAGTGTATTTAGTTACTATAGAAACGCTGGACGCTCACAGACGTTGTCGGACTTTTCTGTAGCGTTTTGTTGAGTTTGAGTGGGTTACGTTGTGTTTGTGTTCAGACGTCAGCAGAGCTGAGAGAGCAGATGCAGAACAAAGAGAAGGAACACGAAGAAGCTGTGCATACTATGAGAGAGCAGGTAATGAACAAACACACACATATACATACATACATACATACATAAAAGGTAGGCAAAGTCCAAGTTAGAAAGTCTTGCAGGTTGCAGTTTTCCACCTGTTATATTAAAGTCTTGTGTTTTCATGTTCATTCTGTCAGGAAGAAACACAGATTTTATTCTAGTCACACTGTGACACACAGTCTCCCACTTCCTCTTTTTTTTTCACTCGTCCTTCCCCCCCTCTCTCTTACTCACACCGGTTTGGTTCTGTTGGGTTGTTTCTGTTAATCTGTCCTTGCTGTCCCTGTGCTGCTTCTTCTCGTCCCTCCACTGGTCCGTCCCGTGGCTGGCCGGCACTACAGGTAGCCAGTCAGAGTGCAGTCAGTCAGGAGCAGGTGGATATCATCCTGCAGGAGAACGATGCTCTAAGGACCAACCTAGCAGCTCTAGAACAGGTAACACAGCTGCAGAACGACCAATAGAGGGTGCTGTCTACACAGGTGACAGCATTACGGAAGATCCATCAGTGTTAGAAATTACACTGTGGAAAGCCCATGTTTATACACAGTACAGGGAAGTTTCATTAATATACATCTGTGATGTAATGTAATGTCCACCTTAATGATGCTTTAAAGAACTTTAACGTCATTCCAAAATAAATGTATCGGCGTTATATCCATGATATATTTTGCATCCTAGATGAAAAAAAAAAAACTACACTACTTTAACTCTTAATACAATATCACACCTACTTTAGAGAATATTCTGTAGATACTTGGGTATTTCCAGAACCAAAGACATGGAGTAGTACACCCAACAGTGAACACATCATCAACTTTAACATGTTTTTTTTTCCCTAGGATCTTCGTTCTCCCACTAACATCGATCTTGTTGCTTCTTTCTCAAGTCGTCACACACTTGTTTAAACGTTTCCACTTTCGAAAGTCCACTGTCTTCCGTTCCTTCCTACCTTGCATGTTGGATTTACACTTGCATCACGTGATGGTCATATGAAGTTCATTAAACAACAGAACAGAACCGAGCAGACAGAGAAATCATTTGTACCTTCTTGGTGTATTCAGATCCAGACAGTTAAAACGCAAGAGATGAATCTGCTGCGTGAACAGCAAGAGACGCTGACGTGTGACCTGCAGCAAGTACGAGTTGAGCAGGAGAGGCTGTTGGCTCAAAGGGATGACCTTAACTCACAGCTGCAGGTGAGATACACGAGCTCACTGAAATACATAAATATAAATTTATTTTATTTTTTCTAAAATAAAAAAAAAAAACAAATTCACGATACGATTTTTATCCCAATTGTTTGGAAACAAAATGGGCTACAAACAAATTATGACCAAATATAATGATTAATGATTTATTTATATAAGAACTATGCAAAACACCATTACCTGCTGAAATGGTCTTGTGTACCTCATAAACTTGAAATTAAATATTATTTTAAGTAACAATAATTAATACATAAGATGCAAATTTCTTTACAGAAACACTGCACGTCTCCATTTATCTCCTTTTGATAAAAAAAAATCTCCTTTTAAAAAAGTATTGTCTTATTTACCTTGCTAACTGTCAATGGATTTAACACCACAAAAATACGAGACAAAATTAAACAAAAAAAAAAATAGGTCCTTTCTTTACAGAAACACATTTAAACACAAATTTAAATAATCCACTGATTTTAAGAAGACAGCTCTTAAATAATGCAAAAAAACAAAAAAAACAAAAAAAAAACTAAAATTGAGTAAATAAAAACATAGATATTTGATATCAATGAGTTGTCAATGGATTTAACAACACAAAAATATAAGACAAAATTAAACAAAAAATAGGTCCTTTCTTTACAGAAACACATTAAACCCTGTTTGTGTCCTCTTGACGCTGAAATAAGTATAAATCTTAAATAACAAAAAGATTAAGTGTTGTCACAATGTGACGTCTTGATTTAATAGTGGGGTCACTCACACGCATACTGCCACCTACTGTGCTGGATTGTGTACTTTTAGTGACTTTTCGAGATAACGCTTTTTACAATGGATATAACGCTCTTTACAATGCATTGCAATTCTTTTTCTTCTTTAAATAAATTCATTTGAATTTATTTTTGATCGATTCCAAATCCATCGTTACATCCCTAGTTTTTGTTTATTTTTAATAAAAGAACTGTTGTCCTGGAGCTGATCGATGAAATGTCCTGTGTTAGGAGTCAAGCTTTGCCAACAGGAAGTTGTTGGAACAGTTGACAGAAGAAGGACAAGAAAAGGACAAACTACTGAGGGAAATGGAGGAAGTCAAGAAGGTACAGACAGACAGACAGACAGACAGACCCAGACTGTAACCAAGACGTCAATCAATATTTCCAATATTTTTAAACTTTCAAAGACACAGTGACCTGGAATGGGATTGAAGTGTGTTTGTGTGTGTGTGTTTTTGTGTGTGTAGACTGCAGAGAAAAGGAAGACCATGCTGGATGATATGGCCATGCAGTTAAACCAAGAGATGTCGGTCCACAAAGAGGCACTGTCAGACCTAAAACTGCAGCATGAAAAGGAGGTGTGGTATGGGAAGGAGCCCCGAGGAAGCTGAATCAGCACCTTTTGTCTCACCTGTCTCCATTTACTATATTCTAAAATAGTTCTCTTGTTGAGTCTTTTAACTCTTTAAAATGCATGCTTTCAATCAAAAAACCTCCCCCCCCCCCCCCCCCCCCCCCTGCTGCTCTTAGGTTCTAGGTGTGAGGGCTCGATATGAAAAGGAGCTCCGAGGTCTCCACGAGGAGAAGAGTCGCTCTGAAGAGGAGATCAGACAACAGCTGAGAGAAGAGAAGGTGAGAGGGGAAACAACTAAGTTAGAAGTAAGAGGAGGCTGTCTTATTTGCTTATTTATTTATTATTATTATTATTATTATTATTATTATTATTATTATTTATTTAAGGTCACCGAGGAAGCCAAACAACGTATGCTGACATGTCCGTTGACTGTGTTTGTGTCTGTGTCAAGGCTCGCTCCAAAGAGCTGGAGTGTCTCCAGCCCAGGGTGGACGAATTGAAGACTCAGCTTCAGTCAATGGAAGGAACCAGGGGTTGGTTTGAGCGACGCTTGAAGGAGGCCGAGGTCAGTGTGGTCGCACAGATTCAGCCGTGCGATTTAACTTTTTTTTTTTTTTTTTTTTTTTTTTTTGTCAAATCCAAAGACAATCACACTCCCATGAAGCTCCACACTGGGTATAAAGAATTAATTCTATGAGAAAATAGTAAAGATACTATTTACTACAAATACAACTACAACTATAAAGTAAACAATTAAAAACATTTATATTAATGATGCCTATGAAGAGAGGTAGAGAACAATGTTTTCGCGGCTTTTCCAGAAAACCAGAAAACCAATGTCCGTTTGTACCATGCAGTCTATGATGTCCAAAAGTGTTACCGACCACAGTTGTCATTTTCTCCGTGTGTTTAGGAGAACTTGGAGAAAAAGTTACTTGATCATCAGGAGGAGATCAAACGTCTGCAGACTGAACACTCACTTCAACTGCAGGTATACATGCCCTGAATTCAGATGTGTAGCGTAGTGTTTGCCCTCAATTAAGATTTTTTTTTTTTTTTTTTTTTAACCAGTATCTTTTCATCTGTTTACATTGTGGAAATCGATAGACGAACCACAAGTAATACGTCAGTTAGCTTGATTTTGCTAAGAATCATGGGATATACCAATGCTGCTGTTCCAAATGGCAGCTTATCATGGAATTCGTGTACGAGTGTGTGTGTGTGTTAGACCAGAACAGGAATTCCCTGGACTAATATCCTGCTTTTGTCCCAGGAATTAGTCCAACTAGACAGGCGTTAATTAGAACCAGGGAATTGGAGGATAATTAGCTCCACATTTTAAAAAGAAATAAGTTTGACTGAATGTGAATGAATTTGGGTATCTAACCTCCTTAATTCCACTACAGTTTTTCAGCTTCTTCCTAATGGGAGTATGGATCCTAAAAAATTAAATTTTTTTTTTCATCTTTAAGGAAAAACAGTCACAGTTGGAGACAGTGAATCAGCAGCTAACGGGGGAGCAAAGGCAGCGGCACGAGGACGGTGAAGTCATCGTCAAACTCAAACAGGTAATAGTCAGGGAGATGACTCAGCGAGGCCCGCCCTTTTGTTCAATCTGTCAATCAGGCTTCGCCCCAAACCAACAATCACTGTGCATCTTGCAGGAAATCAAAGACACGTTGGACGGACAGAGGATTCTGGAAAAGAAGGGCAGTGCAGCCGTGAGTTCACCGACTGACGAAGGAAAACGGCGTCGACATTTTTAGCAGACGGTTGGAAAATAATTTAAAATCACCGTAGGAATGTACAGTGATAGACTGGTGTGGGTGTCTGTGTCTGTCAGCGGAAGGATCTGAAGCGGCAGCTGCATCTGGAGAGGAAGCGGGCGGACAAACTTCAGGAGAGGCTCCAGGAGATTCTGACCAATAGCAAAACTAGAACAGGTGATGTCACTGTTGTAATGTTCCACATCATCATCATCATCTTCAACAGCTTTGTACAAATAATTATTATTATTATCATCGGTAGAAGCAGCAGTATTATTATAATGTTAGGTCATTTAAGAGAAAAAAAAAAAAAAACTTTGTCAGAGATGTATGGAAATGTCAACGGTCAGACAAGAGGACAGGGAACAATTTTGAGAAAATATGTGTGTGCGCACGTCAGGAGATTCAGTGATTTTTCAGTGTAGAAAATCCTGCTCAATATTTAATGCAGTGAGGTGGACACACTGGCGTCTGCAAACACATACACAATGCGTCGTCATCCATAATCTATGAAGAGTGATGAAAATTTCAGGGACCTTTGCTGCACAAAATCTAAGAATCAGACATTTTAAATGAGCCCAGCGACTGTGTGATTTAAAGAGACAGACGCTGTCTTAGAGGGGAAAAGGTGCTCTCAGACACACAGACTTTGCAGACTGCAATGGTGGGGCGCTACATATAATAACAAATGCGATCCTAATCTGTCTCTTAGGTCTGGAGGAACTGGTCCTGTCGGAGATCAACAGTCCAAGCAGGACTCAGCAAACTGGAGATTCCTCCTCTGTCTCCTCCTTCTCGTACAGAGACATAATAAAGGAGGCTCAGCCCACCATTCAGAACAAGGTGAGCATTAAAGGGCTTTGATGACATCATTGCAGCACATTTTTTGACTATTTTGTGGTCTTTAAAGTTCCCCTTTTTTGAAATCCGGTTGTAAAAAGCACATCTGCAATGGCAATAACATGTTTTCATAACCGCGATAGAACAATAACGTGCTGCTCCCTGATCACGTCCTCTGTCCGGAAATCCGGTTGTAAAAAGCACATCTGCGTCCTCTGTCCACCAGTCAGGAGCAGGCAGTCCTCAGTCTCAGCGTCCAGCTGAACTGTCAGACGATGAGGTTGGAGAGCTGTTCCAGCGTCTGGCTGAGGTTCAGCGGGAGAAGTGGATGTTGGAGGAGAAGGTTAGGTAGATGTCACCACGATGAGCGTAAGGAGAGAAGTGTCTTGAGCCTGAACGCGATCTTCCCTCTCTCTCGTCAGGTAAAACACCTAGAAGTGAGTTGCTCCTCCATGGCGGAAGACATCTGCCGGAAGAGTGCCATCATTGAGACGTATGTGATGGACAGTCGCAGAGGTAACAACCAAAATGGGAGCAGCGGTAGAGAGATTATTGCCAATTGTACTTCATTCAGTTTTTACTCTTGTTGTCTGTGTCTTCATGCCTTCTCTTTCCTTGGGCCTCTTGTCCTCCTAAACTCAGATGTCTCCGGGGGCGCCATTGGGGGTCATGGCAGTTCTCAGGGTCTGGGTTCTGTCCTCAGGGATCTGGTGAAACCCGGTGATGAGAACGTGAGGGAGATGAACAAGAAGCTGCAGCACATGTTAGAGGAGCAACTCACCAAGAACATGCACCTGCAGAAGGTAACACTCCGACAATAAACATTGTCAATTTATCCTCTGAAAACTGAAACTGAAAACTAAAGGAGCAATGGAAGTATAGTCAATATTTGTTGCGTAAATATTATAGTCACTCCAGATATACGGTACAATACAACAGTCTAAGTACTGTCAAAACTTAAAATTATAATATCTAGCAGTAGATATTAAATAATATGTATGCCTTCTCTGCTGGCCTACAGTTTCAGAATTAGGAACTATATATTTACAATAGCAATATTAACAATATATTTATCATGAAATTAGAACAAAATAATACGATGATAATGATTCTGATGCATTCTCACGCTTGGTTGCATTGCTTCCAGTTGCATACTCTTTTTTTTTTTTTTTTTTTTTAATCCAATCATATTTCAGCGTCATGTGTTGCCAGGTTGAAAGAAGTCACACTTCAGACCTTTATTTAGAATCAGCAGTGTGCCTGTGCTAGGAGTCTAAAATGAATGGCAATGACATTTGACTTTAAACAATCTGATTTTGGTTTGCATCAAAGTGCCAAGGCCTTCTGGCCGGTCCAGAGTTGCATTGATGATTTGAGCGATTTGATTGGACGGTCAGAGAAGGCGCCTCTTGAATCTAGGAAACCGCATGTAGCGACTCTCTCTCTTGAAAATGACGTTTACTGTGCTGTCGCTGCCCCCGGACATTCTGAGCCTGAAGTGATCTAAAAACGTATACAATAATACCGTAAATACTACAGGACAGACTGGACTTTTAGCATTAGCATGGATGGCGATAGAAAAGAGACTGCAAATAATCTGTACAGCAGAGTAGTTGAACTCATCTTAAGGAAAGAGAGGAGGCTGTATTTTGTGTCGGACGTTTTAGTGAGTAAATTGCATTTAGTCTTTTTTAATAGTATCGTAATAATATTATTAAATAATATTAAAATAATATTCTGGCTAATATGCTAGCATCTCAACCTGTTCCTACGGTTAGAGAGCACCCATTACTGCATCCATGAAAAGTGAACTACAACTCACCACTGCACATGCAACGAAAAGGGGACAGTGCCATGCTCAGAGCACCTCAGTGGTAACTTGGCAGCCGGTGGACTCGAACCTCAAGCCTTCCTGACCCAAGTCCGCTTCCATAACACACTAAGCCACCACTGTCCCAAATCACCCATTTCGTTGTACCCCCGTGGTACAATGACAATAAAGTGCCCTATACATGTGCCTCCTAACTAGAAACACTCATCTGATTTATATTTCATTAATAATCCGGACCGTATCTCTTTGTCTCTCCAGGACCTAGAGGTTCTGTCCCAGGAATTAGTCCGTCTAAGTAAAGACAGCAGGGCGGCAGAATCATGAAATAAACCGACGTCCGGATTCAACACTCGCCCATTTCCTCAGTTGGACACGGGAGTGATGCCTACGACATTTCAGTCTGTCAACTGGCTTGGGACTTAAGTGCTGAAATGAATGTCGATAAACAACAGTAGGAATGTAAAACATGACTTTATGTTGGTGTCCAGTGTACTGTAATTAGACACCAGTCCGTTGCCTGGCTTTGACCTTAAAAAAACAAAAAAAAAAAAAACAACCGCATTTTAACTGACTGCAAATGTACATGTTTTGTGAGCGTGTGTTCGTGTGTCAGGCACTGGCAATGATCTTAAACATGCCATTCATTCAAATGGTTTCCTAAGGTTCCAGTTTTGTTATTTCCCTATGGAAACGACATTCTTTCTGTATAAACGTCCGTCCTCCCTGCACTTACCATATGCTAACTGCTCTAATGTGACTGATGCTAGGCTAATTACTTCCTCGGACCAGCACTGAGCACACTAACTCCGGCTAATTCCAAGGTTATTGCTTTTGTAAGGCTAATGGTAGGCTAAACCACTTTTTCGGTATTCGTGCTAAGATGGCTCCTCTGCAAGGTGCGATATAAGGGGCCGCTTATAAATGGCTCATGCTAAGCAATCTANTATGAACTTTTCTGTCCTGCTTGGGTCTAAAACTAAGCTTTATTGTCCGTACAACTTAGACCAGGCTTGGGCAAACTTTTAAGTCGCGTTAACGACATGTTATCATTTTCTGCGCCATCTATTGAGGAAACGTATATAGCGCAAGGAAAGGCAGAAGTATAAATATATTATGAATAAATTATGTTAATAATGTGGAATGAACCCTGTCCCACTCACTGTTTGACTTCTTCTCTGATAAATCCCAGCTGCGAGAATGAATGAATGAAACGGTTAGCTGAGATGTTTTTTTTTTTTTCTTCATTTTATTTATTTTTTTATTTTTTTTTACAAGTGAAAACAAAATAAGAAAAACACAGAATCAGATCAGTCTTAAAATAAATTGGTTTATGTGCGACGCAAAATTAATGCTAAAAGTTCTTATGCTTCTATGAATGGCCATTTCAGGCAGCTGGGAAAAATGATCAACGTGTTAAGTTGCACACAGGCAGAATACAGCACTACCAGAGACTACAGTCAGACAGACACCGCATTATGAATGATCCTGCCACAGTTATTACTACAGTGCAAAACAGACATCGGTCATCTTAATTTTTAACACAAGGCTTTTTCTGTACGGTAGTGAATCAAAGAGTATGAATGGTGACCACAGGGGGCGCTGCTGTGAGACCTAGTCTGACATAAAAAAGCGTTAAACTCCACCTTTGTTTTTTTTGTTTTTTTGGCTCTGTGTGTTTTGATTTACGATTTAACATTTGCAGGGTTTATTCATATAAGCATTCCTTAACTTTCAAATTCTACTTGTTATTCTTCAATTTGAAAACACATTTTTAAAGGTTGTCTCTTTGAAAATTTTAGCTCTTGTTTTTTACTCCAAACGATCCCCCCCCCCCCCCGTTGATTGCTAATTGTTAAGCCCTATTTTAGATTATCTTAAAAACGGCATGTTTCGTTTTCCTTGTTATACTTTTTACCTTTCTAATCCTGACATACTGTATGTCTGCTTTACAAGTACTGTGGTAAATCGGAGTGATTCTGACTATTTCCTGCTGTATTATGAGAGTTGTCACTTTGGTTTTTTTGGCATGACAGTCATAAACTCTGTTATAAGGATCGGGATCTGTACTCTACAGTCAGTCTTTTAAATGAGTCTTTGTTCAGGTGTCTGACTCCAGGATTTGTCCATGATCTGCTTTGTGCCTCTGCGTGTTTATTGACTTTATCATTTTGTCTGTTTGACACTGTATATTTCCAGGATATGATGTAAAAAAAAAAAAAAAGAAAACTAACTGTAAAGAAATATCGTGTGCTTATTTATGACACTGAGGGTGATCAAGACTGAAATTACTGTAACGGTTAAAAATAAAAGATATGTTCTAACCACTGTCCAGGATTTTCCATTTAACTATCAATAATGTGCCTGTGTTTTTGAAAAAAATTTCACAAAATATAAATGACTGCATTACAAACACAATTATAGAGTTGCATAATGGGAATATTAGATATACATGTTACGTACATAAATTAAATACACGAGGTTGCGGAGGTTAGCGCTCAGCTAGCAGGAGGGAGAGCACGTTATTGTAAAGAAAAATAAAGGGTGGTAACTGTCAGATTTTTTTTTGAAAATAAAGAAAATATTGGATTTAAAAAAAAAAAAATCTACCATAAAATACAGTGAGTTTGGAAACAAATCCGCGATATACTAAGAGAGCGAAAGGAGAACCGTGAAATACAGAGGGAACGCTGTACTTCCTTAGCAGTAATTGAGGGTTTATTTTGGAAATCTCCCAGAAAATGAAATCGAATGAATGTATATTATCTCCTACTTGTTGACACATTTGCTTTATTGACACAAATCAATGATATCTTTCAGAGTAAATGAAGGCAAAATAAAAAAAAAACCTAAAACAGAGACAATTGCAAACTGGTGTCGCTAATGCTATCCCTCCTGTTCAAGGGCTTACACAAAGCTAACTATTTTTTGTGGCTAGCAAGCTAAAAATCCATTCAAGCGATCATGTAGATTTTATATATATATATATACATATATATATATAATCTACATGATAATCTATATATTATATATGATTAAGTACTCTGCATTATTATGTCCCTCCTCCTATGCAACAAAGGTACCTGTGGAAGTGGAAAACAAAAATGGATGGATGGACATCCAATAGAGAATCCATGTATTTACAGAACAAACATTTACAGATTGATATACAATTGTGGATTTTTTTTTTGTTTTACATATTTGCAAACCTAGTTACACACACATATTTTGTTCTATACATTTGCAGATGTTTTGCAGTTTTGCTACAATAATGGGACCATGTTTCTAACGGCTTGGACCTAAACCTACGACAGCTTTACACAAGATTTTGAAAGCAACTCTCGACACGATCTGAAAGTCACTGACTCAATGAAAAAAATTGATCATGATAAAAAAAATGATTGTGATTAATCGTGATTAAGTCACAGCTACGCTGTTATTAAATGATTGACAGCCCTATATGTATATATGTATATATACTGTACATATGTACATATATGTATATAAATACATATATATTTTTTAATTCCATTTCTTTTAAGACACAAAAAAACATAGGTATATATACAGACACATATATAAAAATATATATATATACACATAGATACCCACACACAAACACAATATACATATATGCACATATATATACACAAAACTACAGTTACAGCTTCTGAAGTAATCTTTGACATTTATAAGTTAACTTTCCGCAGGTGACAACTCCACTTCTCTCTCTCTCTCTGTCTCTCTTTTTTTTTTTTAATCTTAATGAGCCACATTCCTCTCAGTTTCTTTGTCTGCCAAAGACAGAGGTTACATTTAGGCCCTGCTGACGCACTCAAAGCTAATAAGCAATGAGCTACTTTCTGTCCCACAGAGGAAGACAGATTAGAGAGGTGACCGCCGAAAAGATGGCGAGGTCTGCCTTGACCAGATAGGGCAGGATTGGCTGAGCTAAGGTCTAATTGAAGGTAAAGAAGTTATGGGTTTTAGCGAATTTAATTAAAGGGGGAGTCTCAGAGGTAAACAGAGCTCCCTCCCTGCTCTGCTTATGGTTCCACTGTCTGTTAACTACTAGAAGAACCGCAGTCGCTTTCGTCGAATAAGAACATGTGCTTTGCTTTTTCTTTATTGTGTTACAGTCTTTTAAACTAAAACATTGAGTTGTGAAGTACCGTAATTTCCGGACTATAAGTCAGGTCTTCAGGTCTTTCCAGAGATGCTCAATTACAACGGAGTTGTTGTGAAGCCAATCCTTGGTTTTTTTAGCTGCGTGCTCAGGGTCATTGTCTTGTTGGAAGGTGAACCTTCGGCCCAGTCTGAGGTCCTGAGCACTCTGGAGAAGGTTTTCTTCCAGGATACAGTAAACCCTTGTTTTTCGCGGGGGTTACGTTCCAAAAAGAACCCGTGATAGGCAAAATCCGTGAAGTAGAAATCTTTATTTTTTTTACAATTAAATACTCAGAAAAAGAAGAGAAAGAACGAACAAACCATTTTACAGTCTCAACCATTTGTTTCACAAATAAAGTAAAATAAAAGTACTTTAGAAACGTTTCAACAAATAACTTCTGTAATGTACTGTCAAATAATAATTTTAATCATCAACGTGAACAGAAGGCTTCAAATTGCGGAGATTAGCACCGCCCACCGTGAACGGGAGAAAATTAAAAATGATTATGAAAAAAATACAAATTACCTGGTCTTGTTGCGGGCAGTTGCAACCCTTTTTGAATCCTTATTAAAACTTATTGCTGCTGTCTTCCTTATGTTTTTTTCTTCCTTCTTTATGGAACGAACGGAAGATTCATTAATTCCATAATGCCGACCTACAGCCGCATAGCTTTTACCTTCATTTAGCATGTCCAATAGTTTTACTTTATCACCGATAGACAGCATCTTCCGCTGCCTTTTGGTCCCTACCGCAGGTACTTTTGCCGGTCCAGAGCGTTTTGTCGACATTATGGGGTTTGATAAACTCGAAATTGCAAGAGAATTTGCACGTACGTAATGTCAATTTGGCAAGCTGTTTTACGTACGTGTACATATTAAACCGCAACGTTATTGGCGCACAGGTAGAGAAGAAGCGGAGTGACTTTTTAGCCAATCAGAATGCAGAACACAATGCACGATGCAAATCCGTGAAGTAGCGAAACCGTGAAAAGTAAACCGCGTTATAGCAAGGGATCACTGTATCTCCGTACTTGGCCGCGTTCATCTTTCCCTCGATTGTAACCAGAGGCCCCCAACCCCCCATGCTTAACTTTTGGGACTGTATTGGACAGGTGATGAGCAGTGCCTGGTTTTTCTCCACACATATCTTAAAATCAAGGTTTCATCAGACCAGAGAATCTTACGTCTCACTATCTTGGAGTCCTTCAGGTTTTTTTTTTTTAGCAAACTCCATGTGGGCTTTCATGTGTCTTGCACCGAGGAGAGGCTTTCGTCGGGCCACTCTGTCATAAAGCCCCGACTGGTGGAGGGCTACAGTGATGGTTGACTTTCTAACAACTTTCTCCCATCTCCTGACCAGTGTCCAGTGATCTTTGGGTTCTTCTTTACCTCTCTCACCAAGGCTCTCCTCCCCCGATTTGGCCGGACGGACAGCTCTAGGAAGAGTTCTGGTCGTCCTTAAAGATTTTGTACCTGTGAACCAGCAGCTACTACCATATTTTCATATCTACCATAAGTCGCACTTTTTTTCCATGCCTCGGCTGGGTTTGCGACTTATACTCAGGTGTGACTTAAATGTTAAAATTCACGTTTGTTATTTTCACACTGACAGCCGCTAGAGGGCACTGGTGCGACTTATACTCAAGCAATTTATATGTTGTTTTTTTTTTCTACATTATGCATTTTTTGGCTGG
>NC_024316.1:613920-630699 GCF_000523025.1 Cynoglossus semilaevis
TCAAAAAATGACAGCGATTGCTCCGCTGAGCAAGGCCGCGATGAAGCACACGAAGGAAAAGCTGAATAGATCATTGGAAGGGGACGGGAAACACATGGCACGAAAAATACTTTCAATGCCTAAATAAAAAGTATCCAGTGAATGCATCACTGGACAGGACAGTAAATAGAACACCGAACGCATCACCAGAAGAGAGGAGAGCGAAGAAGGGGAGACAGCGAAGCCACGGCTAAAGAAGATTGATTCCAGCACCAGTTCAGTAAACACATCAGTGGAGGTGGCTGTTAATGCATGGCGGACTGTCAGTGCGTAAGGTGTTTAACCCCTCTTGAAGAGAAGGCAGTAAATGTATCATGTAGTAGATGAACGTTAAAAAAAAAATCACGAGGAAGCCAACTTGTCACTACAGACGGCCTTAATTGCCAGATTGCGTTCGTTTTACTTCATGTACCTTGTGTTGGGTGTGCAAATGTTTACTTTAACTAAGGGTTAACTCAAGACACACTCACGCAAACACTCACACTCTCACACACACACATTGATCAGACTGTGTAATCAGAGACGCTGAGCTTGCTTTTAGATTCAGAGTGGGAGTAGAGAGAGAGATGGAGAGAGAGAGAGAGAGAGATAGGACAAAATGATACTGCAATATTCCACACACAAACACACACATATCTTTTTATAGAATGTGTAGGACGCTGTAATTGAAGAAGCTCCGGGCCTGATTGAAGAAAAACTGAGCCATTTTGATCCTAATCCTGTGAATTTCAGAGCATGTGATTTAAAAAAAAACAAAAAAAAAAACCATATCTCACTCCATACCTCAGAAGTCGGACAAGCGTTTTTTGTAAGACAAAAACTGGTATCACTTAAGACAATGTTGTCACAGACACTGCATATTATACAGTGAGAGTTTGGCCTCTGAAAGTCACCTGTGTAATGGCGTCCATAAAGTAGGACTGTAAAGCCAACTTTTTTTTTCCACTGGAAATTGAATACCTGGCTTCTGTATCCTGTACCCACCCCTCAATTATAAGACCGTCAAGGCTGGCATATCCCATATCCCGGCAGTCAGAGGGGATTCCACAAGTACATCTTCTTGCCCCAGGCCCCATGGTGTCTAAAGCATAAGTAACATTCCTGGTGAGGCAGGGCCTCTGTGACATTGTCATAGGCTTCATCCCATGACCGTACATTCCCGACACCAAGGTTATAAAGTCGTGTACAGTGATCCCTTGCTATAACGCGGTTTACTTTTCACGGTTTCGCTACTTCACGGATTTGCATCGTGCATTGTGTTCTGCATTCTGATTGGCTAAAAAGTCACTCCGCTTCTTCTCTACCTGTGCGCCAATAACGTTGCGGTTTAATATGTACACGTACGTAAAACAGCTTGCCAAATTGACATTACGTACGTGCAAATTCTCTTGCAATTTCGAGTTTATCAAACCCCATAATGTCGACAAAACGCTCTGGACCGGCAAAAGTACCTGCGGTAGGGACCAAAAGGCAGCGGAAGATGCTGTCTATCGGTGATAAAGTAAAACTATTGGACATGCTAAATGAAGGTAAAAGCTATGCGGCTGTAGGTCGGCATTATGGAATTAATGAATCTTCCGTTCGTTCCATAAAGAAGGAAGAAAAAAACATAAGGAAGACAGCAGCAATAAGTTTTAATAAGGATTCAAAAAGGGTTGCAACTGCCCGCAACAAGACCAGGTAATTTGTATTTTTTTCATAATCATTTTTAATTTTCTCCCGTTCACGGTGGGCGGTGCTAATCTCCGCAATTTGAAGCCTTCTGTTCACGTTGATGATTAAAATTATTATTTGACAGTACATTACAGAAGTTATTTGTTGAAACGTTTCTAAAGTACTTTTATTTTACTTTATTTGTGAAACAAATGGTTGAGACTGTAAAATGGTTTGTTCGTTCTTTCTCTTCTTTTTCTGAGTATTTAATTGTAAAAAAAATAAAGATTTCTACTTCACGGATTTTGCCTATCACGGGTTCTTTTTGGAACGTAACCCCCGCGAAAAACAAGGGTTTACTGTATATGGTAAGATACAACATAGAGGCGACATAATAGCAAAGCAATCGCAATAGATGATGTAGAGAAAGGGCAACTATCGGTGCACCGGTTTCCTGACTAATGCCACTCCATACTCCCTTTCTCCCTGTGTCCCAAAGGTTCCATTAACAACCCCGAGCGAAAAAGTGCCAGCGCAGACAAAAAGGCCAGAAAGATCCACTTCCAGCTAGGCAGGAGATCCAATTGGCTCCAAGGCTGAAGCCAGGGAAAAGAGCCCCCTTCTATTAATAGGACAGTTTTAAGAGTAGAATGGGAGGCAGAGCTTTCAGCTATAAGGTTCCTCGACTTTGGAACCACCCGCCAATGTGGGTTCAGAAAGCTGACACCCTCTTTATTTTGAAGTTAGACTTAAAACCACCCTTTTTTTTTTTCCAGTGCTTGCTCAGGTAACCTGAGTAGTGCTACTGTAGGCTGAGACTGCTGGGGGAACTCCCATGATGCACTGAAACACTGGCTATACCTGACCCTACTAAGAAACTAGTTAGTTTCATGACCACAGGACTTGATCCAGACCTGACATTCATGTCATTATTTATTTGGTTATCCATGGCTAATAAAATCTTGACTCAACAGAACTACCGTTACATCTAACACTAATGATAAAGTTATTCCCCTTTTTTCTCTCTCCTGTCTCACCCATTTCCCCTTGAGTTTTCTTTCTGTTTAAAAGAGATCGTGGCTTCTCGCCATGGGCTTCCAGGACATGGATGGTGGAAGCGTGACAAGAGCTTTATTATTGTAGCGATGACATGTTGAAAACAGTTTCAAAAGGATTTTGTGGTTGTCAAGGAGATGCTGTGCCAAGGACTTATTCTTTTGTTATAGTTTGAAAATACCTACAGAATAGATTATACATTTACGTAACTCAGGACAACATTTTTATTTTGCTAAAGATTGAATGCACTATGAATGAAGATTCTCAGTCATACAGGTCATGGTCAAGGTTGAAGAGTTCTGTTAAGCAACTGGACGTGAATTTTCGAATGGATGAGAGGTGAAATGTCTTCTTCTTTCTTTTGGAAAATGCACGTCCAGTTGCCTATCAACATTGAATGTGCTGTAACGTTTGGTTTTGTACAACAAGTGATTAATGCTTATACGGTGAGACAAAAAGAAATGTTGTGAAAAATGCGTCAATATATATAGTGGTCCCTCTCCTATCGCGGTAGTCACGTTCCAAGACCCACTCACAAGTGGCAGTGGTGGCAAAATCCTGGACGAAAAACAAACTCCAAACTCCAAAAATTAGCAGCAATAAAAGCCCAAAAAGACAGAACTGACTTTGGAGCACGAGAAGAGCCAACAAGTTAGCCGAACAACGGGCGAGTTAGCATCAGTAAGATAGAATGCTGTGGCACTGAATCCAAGTGGTGCTCAATTGGGGAATTGGGAAAATCCGCGAAGTAGAGGCGAGCTATTTGGGAAAATCTGCGAAGTAGAGGCGAGCTAGTTATTACATTATTCACCCTTTACAAACCTTTCCCCACACTGTTATCACAATTATACGACAATAGAGTTGTAGAATGGGGACGCAGAGCGACGTGAACAAGAGTGGCGGACAGACAAGGGGAGTCATCCAGGTCATCTTGTCCAAAAAGAGTTACATCGAGGGCAACTGGACGGAGTAGGTTTCTTGAAGACGTTTCACCTCGCATCCAAAGAGGCTTCTTCAGTTCCTCGATGCCCTTGATGTACCTATTTTTGGATATGATGTGATACGGTTGACATGTTGTTACTTCTGCAGCCGATCAATGTCAGTAACAGTGCTACGCTAGTGGTACGCTGTTGTTGTTGGATTCATCAAAAACACCGGACATGATGGTAAACTGTCTGTTGAACTGCCAATAGATGGTATTGCCGTGAGGTTTCTCTTGATTTTGAGAATAGCGTGGGAGTTGTGTCACAGCCATTGGCCAAGGTGTAAATTTTGGGACACGTCATCAGTAGTGTACCTTTGAATCACTGGCTGTTTCAACCTTTCAACACTAGACACCCTCATCAAAGGCGGCCAGCTACAGGGTGATCAAGCCTGTCCCAAACCCGACAATGATGTTGCCTAGTGTTTAAGTTGTGTAGCTCATTACTATGCAAGGCGATTTTAGCAGGGGATATACTATGAAATCCAAAGGAAATCACAGCTGTAATTGGTTATTCTTGTGATGAGCCATGTGATTTGATCTCAGACGTGACACTGGCGTGGTGCCTCTCATTGGTCCAAGAAATGTTTGTGCCTATGCATCGTCATCATCGTCATCGTCCTGTCTACTTCTCCCTTATAACTTTAGAATTAAGCTATGAGTCGTCTATGCGGACCTCCATGACTTCCCCTCCTTCTCCCTTTCGCTATTCCTCTTTTAGTCCAACCGTCACTTCCCCTTTAAAAGGCAGAACCTTCTGTCTGGATTTGACCATTTCTATGTGACTCTCTCTCATCTATCTTACATGACTGTTAAATAATAAACTCATGGTTACGGTTCACGGCTCTGCCTTCACTGATCGTCTTCAGGTCAGATGAACCAAACAGTTGGTCTTATCATCTCTGGGTTTTAACAGTAACTATAGTTACGTTTTTCCAGGTGACAGACATTGTTAAGAAATGTCACCGCAGACAACTTTGACTAGATCAGGGAACTTTTTAACTGCGAACTTTTGTAGCTGTATTACATGAACAGCGCTAAATATCGCATAAGGAAACACGTGACTGTGAGGGTTACTGCCTTCATGTTGCCCTCATTTACTTCTGTGCATTACTTTTTTTTTATACAATCATATTAGAATGTTTACGGCATGGTTGTAGCATCACGCCTTGACCTACAAGGCTGGCTTAATTTTGTATCAACTTTTGGTGATTTAGTTGTTGATTCTGTTCGAACGAACCTGGTTCCTCCCAGGAACACCTGGCACTCAGGTGTGGACTGTCATTGATCTGCCTATGCCAGCTAACCTCTGCAAAACTCTTTATACCCTCCCGCATGAATATTTAATCACAAAGGAACTCTTTAATTATACATAAGAAAAACACTTAGCTGCTGGCTACATGCTACGCTAAAGCAACACACACACACACACACAGATGGAGAAGGACTTACAGTGACATGTCATTCGGAAACGTAGTTTAACCACCGTTAGCTTTGGTTACAGCATTAGCATTACATTAGCATAAGCTCTGTCATTAAATATATACTTTTTTTCCGCAAAGGTTTCTTCAATTTTTGCAAGGTGATAATAGTGATAAATGTCTACAACTGCCAACTTATCATGTGCCAGTCACTGAGACCTAATTTAACTTCATGTCCTGAGATGTCATTGTTAAAAACATCGGTCATCTGGTTTCTTCGAACCAAAGATCACGTCTCACTGCCGCTGTCTGCTAAAAACGGACTCACTTTTTGTTAACATTAAACTTTTCTCCAAATTTTTTTTTATTCAACTCTTTCTACTTTTATCATTAAATATCGAGCTCGAGCAAATGATTGTACATGTGACGATCCTTACCGTAACACCCTTAATTGAGACATCTCTCGTTCCTACCTTTACAAACTAGTAGAAACCAGCGTTTCATCCTTTTTGGCTCTGAATCTCAGCACTTGCTCTTGAGGAAACTGGCTATACCAGGGGTGGGCAAACTTTTGACTCAAGGGGGCACAAATATTTGACAGTGGGGCTGGGCCACGAGCCCATGGATGGACTTTTGGTGTGAACTTGAAGATAAATGACATGTAAGTCAGAAATACATTTTAGCCTTTGCTACAAGTTTGGCGGGACATATTGAAAAGCCCAACGGGCCATATTTGGCCCTCCGGCCATAGTTTACCCATGCCTGGGCTATACTGTACTACCTTTACCAGTATGGCAGCACAGTGCCTAGCAACATGTCTTGCATTATGCTACTGCAGACTCTAGACTGCTGTGGTGATAGGAAATATATCCATCCATCCATTTTCATCCGCTTATCCGTTACCGGGTCGCGGGGGCAGCAGTCGCCACCCAAATCACATTGCATCGTACCAACCCCCCTGAACCTTCCTGCAGGTGGCTAGTCCACTGGAAGGTACCAACTGCCCTAACTGGGATTCAAACTTGCCCAGAAGGTGAACCCTGGGGTTCCACACCAATAACAGAGACATTGCCTCTGGGCCAAAGCGCCACTAGGAAATATATATATGCGCAAATATAATATGAAAGTAAAATTTGCCCACGCAACCATCGAAGCACCATGGTCCTGTCTCCTGGTCCTGTGTTGACATCACTCAATTTGACTCCTGTGTCTGTTGTTTGCGGCTGGGAAATTAACTCTACTGAGTGGGATAACTGACACCTACTGGCGGGAGTGTGTACATCAATATTACCAGTGTGTCAGAAACATGGTGTTTGAGAAGGGTGTGAATAAATTGATAACTGAAGTTCCTGTTCTGATCAATACCAGGCGTTTAACAGTGCCTTGACACCATTGTAAAATTGATTATTTTACAGTTGTGTCAGTCGGCTTGTCAGTCTATATAAGGCGTTCCCAAAGTGGGCTGCGCAGCGCCATTGCAAAGAGGAGGCATGGAAGGAGTGAATAAATGAAATGTAATGCAGCATATTGTCCAATGCCGTACATGTTTAACAAGAGAGTGTTAAAAAAAAAGGATTGCTTGAAGGCGGTGTAAAATAAATATCCGGTAATAATATTGTAATGGACGGTGTTATTTTTCATTCTTGCTCTTGTTTTTGCTATAGCCCGGTTCGATCTCCCCACACACCAGATCTTATTCCTGCCAACCTTGAAGGCGGTGTGCATGAAATGGACTAGCATGAAATGGACAAGTTTAATATGCATAAAAACAGTCACATTTAAAAATGTATAAAATAGATTAATAAAATAATAAATTATTATTTAAATAATATAAAATAATTATTTTTTTGTGTCGGGTCCGAAAACATTTTTATGAACCAAAGGCGGGCCCCGCAGCGGAGGTTTGGGAACAACTGTTTATGAACCAAAGGCGGGCCCAGCAGAGCAGGTTTGGGAACAACTGGTCTATATGTATATATATATATATATATATGTCAGCCAGCATAGAGTTATCTACTCCTCTGCACGAATGAATGAATGGAAAATCTTTCCCGCAGAGTGTAAATGCCAACATATGTACAACAAGCAACAATAACTGAAAGCATTGGATATATACAGTGCGAGTCATTGTGCTCATTTGTTAAAAAGATGAATCTGAATCATTTCTGAAATGATGTCATTGTACAAAACAACAAACACACCAACAGATGTGTGGAAATGTTTGTCCATCCGGTTGTAACTACTGCAAAAGACAAAGAGTTCCTTTGGCCGAGACACAAAGAGGAAACACAATCTGCCCCAGCACTTACCTAGAGGAAACACACACATACGTGCATGCACTGGAGCTGCCACTTAAACAGGTGAACGGCATCTGACCACAAGCTGAACCAAAAACCTTTGTCTGTTGCTGTAAATAAAGACAGATGGACATAGGAAAATAAGATACAGTAGACAGCCAAGAAAGGAAGGTAAGAAGGAGACAGTTTATAGTTAGGAAAGCAAGGACATTGGTAGGAAGATCAGTAGGAAGGTAGTTCCCTCGTAGGTCTTGTTGTCGTAGCTGCACTGACTCCAGAGCTGACGAGTCATCTCCATCTTTATGAAAACAGTGCCCTCTAAATGCTATGTGGTGAATGAGCGTACTGCACACTGTTGTCTGTGAGTAGGGCAACCTGAGTCGACTTCCTTGTCCTGAGTCGAGGGCATGGCCTCCAATTGAGCAAGGGCAGTATTTAAGCTTCAAGCACCACTCGGATTCAGTGCCACCGCGTTCTATCCTACTGATGCTAACTCGCCTGTTGTTCGGCTAACTTGTTGGCGCTTCTCGTGCTCCAAAGTAATTTCTGTCTTTTTGGGCTTTTATTGCTCCAAATTTTTGGAAAGTTTGGAGGTTTTTTTTTCCATCCAGGATTTTGCCACCACTGCCACTTGTGAGTGGAGCACCTGGTACCAAATCAAGATTCACCATCCCTTACGCTTTGTCCCCACCATCGTTCTCTCCACTGTCTGCTTCTGGATCCTCCTTCTTTGGGGGTATCAACTGACATGTAACAGAACGAAAATGTAACAAGACATGTAGGAGGATGGGTATAAAGGTAAGAAGGTGGGTAGGTAGAAATCAATGACGAAAAGAATGAAATTACACAATATTATATTATGTAGGAGGATGGGTATAAAGGTAAGAAGTTGGGTAGGTAGAAATCAATGACGAAAGGAATGAAATTACACAATATTATAAATGTGTTATTCATATTTCTATCTTTGATCCAACTTCTGGTCTGTCGCCCCCTGCAGACCACGTTTGGTTAAAGTCTTATTTACATGATCGCTGCACAATGACTAGCCCTGTACTTTAGTGTATTCATTTGTTCTAAAAAAAAAAAAAAAAATAGCAGCCCATTGATGGTCTGTTGACTTCAAACAGATTGTCGATTTTGTTTACCGGAACATTCCAAAAATATCCAACACCATTATTTGACTCAGTCTGAAATATCACAGCAATGGCCCTCACATTCAACATGACAGAGGTGTATAATAAGTAAAAAATATTGCATTGTTGTACCTGAGTACGTGTTTCATGTGTCCGCACAAATCCCATTTCATTGATGGGGTGACAAAATAGTCTCCCTCTTTCTCTCAAGTTTGTAACTTGTCTTGCAGGGTTGAGTCCCGAGCATGTTTAAATTTCTAGTTTTAAACAATGTTATTAACAATGATAGAAATAGTTCTATCACTGTTCCACATTAGTCAACATCCTACCTGTGTACGGGTTTTTGTATGTTTAACAACCAATACAGTTGGTGATACTCCTTATATGACCTTATGAAACTTACATCAATTCTTTATGCCCTGATTTCAATGATCATAATAATCATAATAAGTATCGAAATAAGTTCTAAAACTAGAAGAAATACCTGCAAGAATAATCAGACAACGTTTAAGAATTCTTAAAAATATGTCAGTGCTTCCCACAGGATTTTAGAAGACTGTGGTTTTGGAGGCTGGGGGGGCAGAGATATTGATTATTATCACTACTTTTTATGGTCAAATTCAGTGGGGTTTTCCTTGTGGAAGCCAAGGGAAGGCAGTGTAGCTGTCATTTAATAAAAACAGCCTCTTCTCCTCTTCTATGAAAACAGTGCCCTCTAAATGTTGTGTGGTGAATAAGTGTACTGCACTCTGACTTTCTTGAAAATGTCCCCATGTGGTGAAATGAGACTGGCGGGGCCAAATGGGAAACGCCATATATATATATACATATATATATATTAGAGATAAGACAATATATGTATATATATATATATATATATATATGCCCTATCCCTGTGACCAAGTGACTTTTGTTTTTTTTTGCACTTTGTAAATAAACCTGCTGCGCCTGAATGGAGTCTCCCTTGTGCTGCATTTGTTGTCCTGCCTGACTAGGAGGCTCTGTTGGCCGAGTCAGATACCAGCCTCCCCAGTGGTTCCGGAGGCGATGGTCACTCCACCAATATAGTGGTTTCTTAGGCTGCCACTCCTCCAATGGGTTTTGGTTCTACAGCAGACGCTCCCTCTGTGATTCTCCATTCTGCTGCTGACACTCTTAGGACTAGGTCGTGGATCAGCAGCAGATGGCGCTATGGACGCTTTGACTCTTGGGGTGCCTTGGTCTAGGAATGGGACTCCTATTCAGAGACATAGGCCACCCTGGACCAAGGTACAAAAGAATCCGGGCCAAGGGTTAGGGTCGTTGGGCATCACCTGTGTCTCTGTCATTAGCCTCACTCATGTCACCTGGTGCTGTGGGTATATAAACCTCTCTCTCTCTCCCTCACAGTTTTGTGTCGTGTTGTAGTTCATGCCTCGAAGTGTGTGTTTTGGAAAGGTCCGTGCCTTGTAGTTTATGCCTTGTTCCTGTGGCCACGTGAGTTTTTGTTTTTTTTGTTTTGTTTTTTTTTTTTGCAGCAGGTAAATAAACCTGCTGCACCTGAACAGAGTCTCCATTGTGCTGCATTTGGGTCCTGCCCGCTTCCTGTCGCGATCGCACGTAACAGTATCGGAATAAAGGAACAGTTCAAATATAACATGCAGCAGCCTCAAGTCGCCTGTGTTCACTCAGACTGGCAGTCAGACCATAAAAAAAAACCCTTGCTGGACCTATTGTTTTTTTTCTCTCAGTGTCTGTGCAGTTTATTAGTCCAACCGCTCGTTATGATATTTGGATCTGAAATTCTTTATACGCTGTCATGGTGTATTATTAGCTATTGAAATCCATCCCAAAATTGTAGTCCTGTACTTTTATTTCGACGTGGTGTCTAGGTGTAGTGGCTGTTTTTTTTGTTTTTTTTTCTCCCCCCACTCCAGTTGTTTGCTTTCTGTGCGCGCCAGCGTGTTGCTGTTTGTGACTCACGCCCCTTCTTTCCACTCAGAGCGCACGCACGCACGATGTGCGGCATCGGGTAAATAAACTAGTGGAGAAAGGAGGAAAATGGCTCTCACTTCAATCATTCACTTTAAAGAGGCAGCTCTTGGAGCGAGAGACCAATCTATCGTGTCCAACGTTCACTTGTCTTTTATGATCGTGTGTTGAAACGGGAGCATAAAGTAGGCAGTCAAAGAACAAGAAGTGGCAATGAGCAAAAGAGAGAGGGAGAGAAAGAGAGAGAGAGAGAGAGAGAGAGAGAGAGAGAGAGAGAAGAGGAGGGATGTGCAAGCAAATGGCAGGAGGTGGAGCCAGAAAGAGGGAAAGAAAGTGAGTGAGAGAGCGAGAAGAGAGAGAGAGTGAGTGAGTGAGTGAGTGAGTGAGTGAGTGAGAGAGAGAGCAAAAGTGTGTGAGAGAGGAGGATGACAGGAGCTGTGGTTGTTGCTGCAGCAGCAGATCAGGACACAGACTCTAAAACAACAACACGCCTCCTCATCCACCTCTGCCTCCCCCTCATTCTCTTTGCCTTCCTCCTCATCTCTTTCCTACTCCTGGAAAAAAAAAAAAGCCCAAAAAACTTGCCTCTGCCTTTGTCATCATCATCACCATCATCCTCAGCTGTGGTAAGTAGGATAAAAAGTGCTCCAGATACATCTGAGACAGCTGAGAATAGAAAGAGAAAGAACAAGGAGAAGAAAGAGAGGAAATGAACAGGAGGAAGAAGGGAGCGAGGAGGACGGGACGAGGGCAGAAGATGGGTGGAGGTAGTAGGAGGAGAGGCGAAAATAGAATCAGAGTAGAGAAACTTGTTCGGGGGTAAATAATATCATTTTAACAGACCAAAGGAGAAAAGATAGAAAAAGTAAAAAAAAAAAAAGAGACAGGAAGGGAAAGTAAAAGATTAGGTTGAAAAGAAAAGAGAGGAAAAAGTGGGGTTTTTTTTGTGTGTGTGTGCGCGCGTGTTTGTGTTTTTGTGTGTGTGTATTGGTCGATGTAATCCAGGGCCATGAATTAGTGATGAACTTCTCTGTTTGCTATTAACAGTGGTTTAGCGTTCACGTGCACGCACGCATGTGTATGCGCGCACACATCCACTCATTTACTTTTTTCGTTCATGCTTTCGTTCGAAGCGTCTTTTTCGGGTTGGTGCGTGCGTAACACCAATATGTTCACTAACATCGAAATGGCGGTTGCGATTCAAAAAGCAAAGCAAAAAAAAAAAAAGCAAAGACTTAGACTAAGAGCATGATGATCCTCGGTATTTGTCGCAGAAACATAATCAACCGTCTTTATTAAGTCATTTGATCAACGTCACAAAATCAGAGACGAGTAAAGATGAAAATAAATAAATGTATTAAATGAGGATTTGATCGTTTTAATGATTCATTAATTACACACGAAACTTACTTCGGTGCTAACCTGGTGACCTTTAGACCCTATTTGTGCGTCCTTGTGACTGTCTGACTTCACCTCCGCCTTTATCGCAGCCAGTGCTCTAGGGTCATGGATGTCTGTCATGTTTTATTACTGGCTCCTTCTTCTCCTTCTCCTCCTCCTCCTCCTCCTCCTCCTCCTCCTCCTCCTCCTCCTTATTATTGTCTTCTTGTTTTTGTAATAAGGTGATACACTTCCACTCCCAGCTCACAATTGGATGTGTATCTGTGTACAGAAATATGTATATACATGCAAGTAAGACATGCACAAAGCCACTGGTGTCGAAGTGAAGCGATGAATGTGAAGTGAATATACAACAATGTCTGTTTGGACTCTAACTCCACAATCATTTGTTTGGCACTTTAGCACACGGGTCCCCAACCCCTGGTCTGGTGACCTGGTGTCCCTTTACTTTTTTCATTCAAATATAATCTGGCGATGTTTTCAAACAATAGTTCATTCAGACGTTTTATTCTGAAATTTGAATGATTCTTCAATGATGGTGCGGTAACACCAATCAGCAGTAATGGCTGACACCAACCGACCAGTCCTCGGTACAAAAAAAGCTTGGGGAACCGCTGCTTTAGCAAACAGTGGTTCTGATTGGGTCCCACATATCCTTTAAGTCCATCACAACCCAATAGAGTAGGAAGATTCCCACGGAGGATATTAGCGCTTTTCCGTCAGTATTTGTCCAGCAGTCACATCGTGTGAGTGTGTTCTTACCATGTTATGATATTTATACTTTCTTTTAAACAACCAGTGCTGACTTTTTGGTCTTTTATGTAACATTTCCAGAAGTCTGTACATTCAGCTCCATGTGCTCAGTTTTCAACAGCTGTTCAAAAGATCAGGCTGTTTTAAAGGTTTCCGACAAATAAAACTGCTAACAAAG
Source organism: Cynoglossus semilaevis (assembly GCF_000523025.1). NCBI lineage: Eukaryota > Metazoa > Chordata > Actinopteri > Pleuronectiformes > Cynoglossidae > Cynoglossus > Cynoglossus semilaevis. The sequence goes on from NC_024316.1 coordinate 626,805, forward strand.
GCTTGGCCTGACACATGAGACCGGAATCATTCCTCTTCAGCGCTTCATTCCTGTCATTTATCAGCTGATTCAGGACCTTCAGTCAGTTCATGGTGTTCATATCATTGTCAACAAGAAAAAAAAAAATTGACCTACTTTTGGTTTTGATCACCTACTGCAGTTCTAAAATTGACCTACTTTTGGTTTTGATCATCAGTCACCTACTGCAGTTCCCGCTTCTTTGACCCTCTGTCGATTTATCTGCGTGCCGGATGGACGGATTTAGTGTTTTCTGGACTGATGATATTCCTTTTATTTATGATAACCTTCACTTGTTCTTTTAAATGTGGACATTAAACACCAAAAGGGTTTGAAATTATGATGTCAGACATCCAGATTTTAGTTGTTAGAATCTTGTTTTGATGTAAATACATGTGAGGTACAGGACTTCTGGGCCTTAGCACCTCAGATCCGAGATGTGACGCTGAAAGCTTTTGGACATCACACAGTGGCCGTCTCAATAATTAAAAACGCAGTGTATTATTGACTGTAAATACATTCCTGTATTTACAAGCTGTACCGTTGAGGCAAAGATGGAGCTGAACCGAGAGGCAAAGCCCTCGGTCAATCTACGTTGCTACCCTCATCTATGGTCATGAACTTTGGGTCGTGACTGAAAGAACAAGATCCCAGATACAACTGGCCTAAATGAGCTTTCTCCGCAGGGCGCTTCCTTAGAGTAGAGCCGCTGCTCCTCTCCTTTGATAGGAGGTTTGGACATTTAAATAGTATGCCCCCCCCCCGGACACCTCCCTTGAGAGATGCTCCGGACATGTTAAACTGGGAGGAAACCCAGAGGAAGACCCAGGACGCACTGGAGCGCCCGTGTCGCTTGGCTGTCCTAGGAACACCTTGGGATCCTCTCAGAAGAGCTAGAGGAAGTGTCTAGGGGGGGAGGGAAGTCTGGGTGTCCCTGCTCATACTGTTGTCCCCGTGATGCGGCACCGGATACGTGTACGTGTTCTTAGGAGGATAGTTTTAATTCTGAGTTTAAGAAAATTCCGAAGTCCATTTAGGGCAAAGGTGTTGACGTAACTTGACGTGACTGCAGCAGTTCATCCGCTGCCATATTGTTGTTCTACATCTTGCCTCATCTACTACTAAAACATCCATCTCCGTGTCCTCTTTCACTATCCACAAATCTGCGCTGGGATCTTCTTCTGTTCCTCTTGCCTTGCGCATCCATCTCCAACATCTTTTGTCCAACATTTTCACTCCCAACATCTCTCCCTGGCACTTGTCCATACCATCTCAACATCTCTTTAACTTAGGGTACACTCACAGTAGGGCCAGTTGTTCCACACCGTGCCGAAGCACTACTATCCCTGTACCTCGCTACGACTCACGTTATCCGAAAGGGTCAAGCCTGCCGAAGCCCAGTTGCCTCGTCAGTGACTGCTTTCTTATCGCGCATGTGTGACCAAGTGTACCGTGGTTTGGCCTCATTTTTCCAACCATCCCAAAGCAGCATACGCTTACATTAACCTTAGAATCTGGACTATAGGGGGCAAACATGCTTGACATTAATATGATGACCCCAGTATGAGTGTACCCTTAATCTCTGAACTGATAACCAGGGCTGTTGTATTGAGACCCCGATCTCCTCCTAATGCCTGGAACTCTTCTCTGCTCTCTCCCATCTCATGTGATCAATAGCAGGACAACAACATGTCTCCTCTCTGTGATCAATGAGGCAGAAAACAGGAATTTGATCACTCATTGATGCGGATCAACGAAAGCATTCTGATTACTGATCAAAAGGCAAATTCACTGGCCTTTTCTTTTATATACTGATGTGATCTGGTGTGGCGCTTTGGCCCAGAGGTCATGTCTCTGTCATTGGTGTGGAACCCCAGGGTTCACCTCCTGGGCAAGTTCGAATCCCGGTTAGGTACCTTCCAGTGGACTCACCACCCGCAGGAAGGTTTAGAGAGGTTGGTACGGTGCAATGTGATTTGGGTGGTAACTGCTTCCCTCGCGACCCGATAATGGATAAGCGGATGGATGGATGGATGGATGTGATCTGGTCACATTAGCAAATTACAAGGAAAAGGAAAAAAAGCTGCAGGACTAAATGACAACTGCTTTGTTTGTTTGTTGATCACACCTGAAAAGGAACTATGGAACTCATGGGTACCATAAGGCATGGTCTCCCCCCCCCCCCCCCCCCCCCCCCCCCCCCCACACACACTTTGGGAACCACTGGTTTCAATCAAAGCTTGTGTTACATTTGTTCACTCTGTTCTCCCCTATCAGTGATGTTTTAGCTCAACCAACAACCAACCAACAACCAACCAACCAATTTAGCAAATGTCCATTTTATGTGACATTTTAAGTCCGGCTGGTTTCAAGTGTTCTGGATCTTTGTACCCTCACCAACAGTTTTCTAGTCAGATCTCAGGACAAATTCTGGACTGCCCTGCAATTTTTTTTGATTGGTTGCTGATTTATTTATTTTACAACTTATTGAAAGCAAATTCTTTTGACCACTTAGCAGATTTTACACAAACATGACTCAGTAGGGTTGTGTATGTGTGTGTATGTGTGTGTGTGTTAACCGATGCTGAAATGAGGCAGTCAGCCAGAAACCATTCATTCATATTTCATAGACACACCCACTAGAGAAAATCTAATGCGGGAAGGACAGATGTGGTCTTGCACTTGGGTGAGCGGCCATGTGAGTCCGGTCACTGGTCAGTTGTTTGGATTGTAACCCTTGAAAAATCATTAAACATAAACACACATGTCGCACAAACCTGTTGTTTTTTCTAGCCGATTGACACGTGTTCTGTAAATTCCCTTTATGACTTTATGTGAGAATGATAGACAACAATCTGGACAGACACAGAGGGCTGAATGGAGAAAAGAATGAAAGGAAAAAGTGGTTGAACAGATAAAGGACGAAAAAAAATGGAGGGATGTTTTTTACACCTTCTTTAATCAATTAATGAGGAAAAAGTGGTTGAACAGATAAAGGATGAATAAATGGAGGGACATTTTTTTTAATCAATCTTTAATCAATTGCATTTGTAATTAAATCTTGGTTTCTTAAGTCTCCTTTTTTGATTTGACATGTTTCCTTTAACCGTTCTCCTCATATGTCTTATCTCCTTTGCTCCTTTACTTATCTCCGTTGCTTCCTTTCCTCCTGTTTTTTTCCATTCGCCCTCACCTCTCTCTGTGTTTTTGTGTTTCCTGACAGGACGACCATACATGGGTATGAAGTAACAACCTAAGGATCACTTATCCTCTTCCGAATCCTGGGCCTCCCCCTTACTCTTCAAACAAAGCTGCTGTTTCTTCACCACTTAAGCCTCCCTGACACCAACAGAAGTGGGAGAAAGAAGCAGAGCATAGAGAGACAGAAGGAGAGGAGAGAGCGCGGAAAGAAGAAGATCCTCCCTAACCACAGAAACACTTAGAGAGAGGAGGAAGAAATGCTGTGCTTCTGTTGAGGCTGCAACTTTAAAGAACCATCATCACAATTTAATAAGTATTTCAAAGGCTGCAAGGTCCTACAGATACAGGGCGGGCTCCAGTTAAACCAAGTAACGGCAAGAAAGAGAGGTACTGCGAGAGACTGAAGAAAACACTGAAGAAAAGCTTTAAAACTTTTTTGTTTTTTTTTGTAAATGTGCAGGAAAAACAGGGAACAATGACCGGAACCAAAAAAAAGAATTTTTACTTGTGTTTTAAAGTTCTGAGCTAGGAAAAACTGCATAGAAAAACCCACCAAACAAATTTAAGTTTCTGCTCTGAAAACCAGAGAAGAAAAAAAATAAACAGAAAGAAAAAAAACTCCTACAGAAAAAGCGTCACCTTTCACCTATCAGCTCGACTGTTTAATGCTGAAGAC
>NC_024316.1:630725-639450 GCF_000523025.1 Cynoglossus semilaevis
TCATGGCCTGACATCTAATAGTCACTTGAACCCTCCCACTTTTTCGCCTTCTTTTTCCACCTCCTTTTCACAAATCCGCCAACTTCTCTGCCTTCTGTTAACATGTCCCATTACTTCCTGTGTCACTGCCCAGTCTGCTGGGATACCCCAGAGCAGGAAACCAAGTGATCTGATCCAGGAACTTGGGTAGCATTCATCGGAATCTCCCCCATAAGAGGACACACTTCCAAACTTCACCGGTAGAAACAGGCCTGATTTAAGATGGCGGCTGGTGTGGCAACATGGCTGCCATTTGCACGGGCAGCGGCGGTGGGTTGGCTGCCGCTGGCCAAGAAGACGATGCCAAAACCCCCAGTGGACAATTCATCCAGATCAGATGAGATTCTCTTCGTCAACGTCAGCGGTGTCAGGTTTCAGGTGTGTATGGCTTCCACGGTGATCTTGTAATTACGAATTGTTGTCCCACTTGGTGGGCTGCAGCCCACAGTCTACACCGGGCATGGGCAAACTAATGCCTCCCTTTTAGCTTTTCAATCCGGCCCGCCAAACTTTTACAGATGATATAGCTTATTCATATTATGATTATACTTCTGCCTTTTCCCTGCAATACCCACGATTCCCCAATAGATGGCGTAGAATATGATAAAATCATTTTGGCCCTTTAGCCTTTATGCATGACTTTTACATGTCATTTATCTTAGTTCACACGAACGCTCCATCTATCTGCTCCTGACCCCGCCCCCCTGTTCAATTTTAGAACTGGCCCGCGAGTCATAAAGTTTTCCCACGCCTGAGCTAACGCTGTTAGCAATTTTTAACCTTCTGCTTAAGTTTCTATTCAGCCCACAGGAAAAGTTGATACAATTTTGTTAAAATGTGTAATATTTATGGTGTTTTTACTGTGGTTTTATATCAGACCTCAAATATATTAGTAATAAATATTATAATTCCTCCATTAACCCATTACTTCTCAAATAGTGGGGCAAGTGCGGGGGTTGGGCGTGAAGGGCTTCCCATGGAATATGGCACGTGCGCCGCTGCTGTAATGCTTGAACAATAAACAAGCCTCCAGTCACTAGGTGGCAGCAACTCACACAGTGGTTTGTACAGATTGTACAGAAAATGATGAGGAAAAAATGTTGGTAATATTTTAGTTTAAAAGAACATTTTAAAGCATGAACTGAAACGACCACTTCATCAGATGGGGCTTTGGATAAAAAAATCCCTTAAAACCTTTGACTGTATTGTATTGTTGTTTCAGTCCTGATAAAATATCATCACTCGTTCACCGTTTTGTTTCTGTTTTCCCCTCAGTCCTTGCTGTTGTACATGTTGTTGTTTAATAAACCAAAACACGTAAGTTCACACGTGTTTAATAAACCAAAACACGTAAGTTCTCTATTTTTTCATCTTTTAGACATGGAAAAACACGCTTGACCGTTATCCTGACACACTGCTGGGATCTTCCGAGAAAGAGTTCTTCTACAATGAGGACATGCAGGAGTATTTCTTTGACAGAGACCCTGAAATGTTTCGGCACATTCTAAATTTTTATCGGACGGGGAAGCTGCACTATCCCAGACATGAGTGCATCCAGGCCTTTGACGAGGAGCTGGCCTTCTACGGAATAGTGCCAGAGATCATCGGGGACTGCTGCATGGAGGTAAAACTGCAGCATCACAGAAAACAGACAATGCTAGTTTCGTTCGGAAACTGCTGAGTCACAGTGGCCACCCAGGGGTATCGGTTGTTGAGTGTTTCAGATGTTGAGGTGTAGAGTGGCCTGGTATGTTTACATAAACAGTAAAGTCAAAATACAGCTCAAGTTACCGCTACAACTTTTGGTTTCATAGGCTGACTTAGCGTTTTAAGAGCTGACTTTTGTTATATATATTTTTTTCCATTGCTAGTTCGAAGCAGTTGTTGCCTTGTTTGTGGCTAACTTTGCTGGTGGCTTACAATTTCGGTAGGACGTTAGTTTTAGATTTACTTTATTTTTTGTTAAGCTTTATTGTTATTTGTTTAAGAATCTATTTCATACGTATACTAGTCTTTTTTTTTAGACTTTTTTTTTTCATTTTAATTTATTTTCTAACTAATGGGTAAGTTTACCACTTTTAACTCTGGTTGTTCTCTACCGACCAAAGTGTAGAGATAACAATGTAGGAAAGTCTGGATAAATCCAAACCTTCAAAAAAAACTGACAAAAAAAAAAAGAACTTTTCTTACATTTCTAAAGCTCAGTTCAAGCTTCAGCTGTCGGTCCTTAAAATACTGACTTGGATGAATGCACTGACCGATTTCTAAAGCTCAGTTCAAGCTTCAGCCTTAAAATATTGACTTGGATGAATGCACTGACCTGTTGTTCTGCGATGGACTAATTAGATATTTGCATAAACAGAAAGCGAGTGACAGCCTCTAAGAGTGTGTCTGTGACAGCAGCATGCTGCAAATTACAATAACTGAAGGGCGTTTCCGACAGAACCTACAGCAGTGCATTCAAAAACTGATGGACTGGAACCAAAATAGAAGCAGGTCTAGTCCCGTCTGCTGGACCTTAGTACCTAAAAACACTGCGAGATATGTAACTACTCCTAGGGGTTGTATAGAGTGGATCAGGACATTTGAGTGAGGCGTTTGACCAACTGTTTGACACTAACTGTTCCAAACCTCCATTATCACAATTCCCAGTGGAAGTGGTTCTACAAACATTAGCAGGAGGCAATTGGACAAACAACAATTAGTTTAACAGGGCTTGTTATTAGTGTGAGACAGATGTCCAGGTGATAAGTCCAGCACAAACCCTGTTTTTCTGTCCCTCTCTGCTTGCTCCCACAAAGGAATACCGAGACAAGAAAAAGGAGAACCAAGAGCGTTTGGCTGAGGACACAGAGGCCAATGAGGCAATGGACGCTCCTCTTCCCCCACACAGCACACCAAGGGAACGTCTGTGGAGAGCCTTCGAGAACCCCCATACCTCCACAATGGCGCTGGTGTTCTACTACGTGACAGGCTTTTTCATCGCCGTCTCTGTCATTGCAAATGTGGTGGAGACGGTCCCATGTCGGCCTCCCAAAGGCAGCGTCAAAGACCTTCCCTGTGGCGAGAAGTACCAGCTGGCTTTCTTCTGCATGGACACGGCCTGTGTGCTTATCTTCACGTTTGAGTACCTAATGCGTCTGTTCGCCGCACCCAGTCGCTGTAAGTTCATGCGCTCCGTAATGTCGGTCATTGACGTGGTGGCCATCATGCCCTACTACATTGGCCTGGTCATGCCGGAGAACGAAGATGTGAGCGGGGCCTTCGTCACTCTCCGGGTTTTCCGTGTCTTCAGGATCTTCAAGTTTTCCCGTCACTCTCAAGGTCTGAGGATTTTGGGCTACACACTGAAAAGCTGTGCCTCTGAGCTGGGCTTCCTGGCTACACACTGAAAAGCTGTGCCTCTGAACTGGGCTTCCTGCTCTTCTCCCTCACTATGGCCATCATCATCTTCGCCACTGTCATGTTTTATGCTGAGAAAGGCACCAAAGGCTCCACGTTCACCTCCATCCCTGCCTCCTTCTGGTACACCATAGTCACCATGACCACGCTCGGGTGAGTTAAGGAGATTTTTCTCTGGTGTTTTTCTGCTGTTGCTCCTGGTGTATGTGGTTTTGTGTTTGAACACAAACATATTTTAATTGGTCCTAAGGAGAAATGCACCGTCTTTCTCGACCATGAAAATAGACCAAGTGTGAAAAAAACAAAAATTGTGCGTGTTGCTTAGACTTCCTCCCACTCGTTGCTTCTCAAGTTGGGTTGGTGTATCTTCATGCTGCTGCCACTCACCTACACAGAAATTCTCTTTGTGTGTGTGTATGTGTGTTTGTGGATAGACACTTCATCACTAGAGCCTTAGGACACGACTAAAATATAAATCTTCGCATCAACACTCCAAGAGGCTAGGGATTCAGTCGAGATCATTTTAAAAAATGTCTTGAGAAATCTATTGAACAAAGTAAAAGTACTGTGGTAGCCTTTTTTTTTAAATTTATACCCAGAAAAGGGTATAAAGTAAAGGTAGCATAGACTAAAATTGAGAACAGTTTGCTAAATACTAGTAGGACTTTGGTTAGATGCCAACTACACTGAAACAAAATGTTACTTAATTGTAATTGTGAGTGTTAATCAATTAATATTTATAACATAATACCAAATAGTGGCGCATGTCTCTGTCTGTTGTGGAACCCCAGGGTTCACCTCCTGGGCAAGATCGAATCCTGGTTAGGACGGTTGGTACCTTCCAGTGGACTCACCACCCACAGGAAGGTTTGGGGGGTTGGTATGGTGCAGTGTGATTTGGGTGGCGACTGCTGCCCCCGCGACCCGGTAACGGATAAGTGGATGAAAATGGATGGATGGATGGATGGATAATACCAAATAGTCTGTTGTCATCATTTCAGCTTTTCTCTTGGTTGCGCTGCTTCCAGTCACGTATACTCAAATCATCATGTGTTGCTAAGGGGACCTGCAGCCTAAAATGAATGGCAATGTCCTATTGGGCTCTAACGACCCCCCCCGCCCCCATCCACACCTCAACCCTTGTGACCACAACATTCCTCCCTTTGGTATTGGATGTGGTCACCCGCTTTGTTCTCTCCAATGACCCTCTCTTTGAGGTTTATTTAGCCTCTCCGAGGTAAAACACCAGAATTTTTTCAGCAGTTAGTTAGAACTGAAGAAGCCTCTTGGATGAGAGGTGAAACATCTTCAGAAGAACTACTCTAGTCCAGTTACCCTTGATGTAACTACTTTGGATAAGATGACCTGGATGACTGAGAACTAGAACTAGACAGGAAATTAATTACCATAATTTCCGGACTATAAGCTGCCACTTTTTTTCACACGCTTTGACCCTGCGGCTTAAACAATGATGCGGCTAATTTAGGGATTTTTACGGGCTAACGAGGTTCAGACCGCTAGCGTTCAAAGACTTTTCTGGTAGGCTACTGTGTGTTATACTAGTAGCGTATGTCTGTCTGTGAATGGCTGTGAGCGTATATGTGCGTGGGGCATACGAGAAAGAACGGTAGCGAAAGTTGAGAGCAGTTTGAGCCCTGTCATGTTGAAGGGAGTTAGCCCCGGAGCTAATGTTAGCTTTATGTGTTCCAACTACGGTCGGGGGGGGCCAAAGTTTTAATATTATTAAAAGGGAAAAAATATAAATATCCCATGTTACAATGTGGACACCTGTGTCTTCTAGAGAAGTGTGGCCTATATATGTACAATCATTTTTTTTCTTTTTAAATTTAGTGGGTGCGGCTTATATTCAGGTGCGCTCAATAGTCCAGAAGTTACCGTAGTTTTTATTTAATGAATCAGATTTTGAGTTGGCTACACCACACCCTCTAGCAGGTGCACAGTTACGTCAACAATTTAAGTTAACTGCATCTGTAGCGACTTGCACGCAAACAAAGTTTTCTCTTCATCCACATGTGGAGCCGACATTATCAGCCTAAACAGATTATTTGAACTTTTGCCGTAAATACGACAGGACCGATTGCACTATTAGCATTAGCATGGATGGAAATAGAAAAAGACTTAGTGGAATGTGACATATGGATAATCAGTACAATCAAGCATGTGATTTGTGTGCACACACATATATGTATATATATATATATATTTTATTGATTCAAATGTCATCACTTTTTCTCAGTGGTAGTGAATTTATTTTGGTTTTATAGCTTTATTTTTTTAATTAAAGTTGAAGTTATAATATGTAGAATGTAAATTAAAAAAGAAACGCTACAGTGTTTTCATAATAATTTGCAAATAGGAATCTTTTATTGTGACAGTCTCCCCTTAGTCTTCTGTTCCATTAGTTATTATCAGAGAAAGTCAGGCTTTTAAATGATTCCACAGAGAGGAAAACACAGCAATGCTTTTACCTCACTCTCTACTCGTCCTCTCTTTTACCCTTTCTCCAGAATGTTCTTGCATCCTCCTTACTCTCTTTTCACCTTCTTTACTTCCACTTACTCAGTATGTCTTCACCTCTTCTTCCCATCTCTTCTGAACTAGCTAAAGCTTATCAGTAGCGCAGCAGTTTTGTGTGTGCGTGTGTTGTCGTTGTTTTCTGTCTTTCTCCAAAACTCAGTACTCTCCCATGAGGTTATCAGACGGGTTTAGCAAACAGTGAAGCGCAACTCTGGTACAGTGAGGTCCTGGTTATGTTTACAGATTCAGATGTGACACAAATACACATCAACTTAAAAGAAGAATTTTAATTAGATAGATAGTTAGATAGATAGATAGATAGATAGATAGATAGATGGATGGATGGATGGATGGATGGATAGCTAGCTAGCTAGCTAGCTAGATAGACAGACAGACAGATAGATAGATAGGTAGATAGATAGATAGATAGATAGATAGATAGATAGATAGATAGATGGATGGATAGCTAGATAGGTAGGTAGGTAGATAGATAGATAGATAGATAGATAAAATTAATGACTTGCATTGCATCTTTGACTGTGATTGATGGCGCTATGACTCTGTTGACCCTGGCAGTCCGGATTCTGTCTCTATGAAGACATGACAAATGAAAGTTTCTCCACTATGTGACTCTAAGTAGCATAATTAGCCTCTGTAGCACAGTCAGAAGCCTGGACGCCCCCATTGCTGTTATTGTGTATTGTAAGAAAATTCAGCATTTAAATGGACTCGGTGAGTATGACTGAGGTCCCTGTAGTGCACATCTCAGGTCTGTATGTGGCGCTGTGTCACTTCTGCTCTAACATACTAACACAGGAATAACATTTTCGCGCATGAATCTTTACTGCTATAGATTGAGCTGCAAAGGGTGTAATAATTAGCGGTAGCACACCAAGTAGCATAATTAGCATCTCCAGCACAGTCAGAAGTAACCTGGCATTCCCCAATGTTGTTATTGTGTGACATAGAGCAGGGGTGACTGGGGTAAAAGGGTTACAGGGAGGCGGGGCTGACTGCATTGATCGCTCTGGGACCCGTATTTGGAAAGCATGGAGTTGTCCGTTTGTTTTTGTCAAAATAAAAGGCCGAATCGTGACCATTGCTCTGGGATCTGCAGTTGTAACAGCTTCGTAGACACCACCTTTAACTATGACAGTGCCATTAAGTGTCACCACTAATCAAACCACTCATGCTGGGATTTAGCCGTACAGTACCGTACTGTTTATATCAATGATTCGGTGGTAAGTTTTTCTTTCCTACCGAACCCACTTTGGCCTCTGTGGTGTTTTACGCAGTGTCATTCCCAGCACAGCCTCTGAAACACAGCCACCCCCAGAGGATGAACCCAACCACCCACAGTGTCTCCGTCTCAGTTTTCCTGTAAGGATCTGAAGCTCCGAGGAGAGCTGAGGTTTGGATTATGGATCGATAGGTAAGGTGAGAACGTCAACCTAAAGCTGCTGCAGGTTCTCTGCAGATTCCGTCGCTCAGGTCGTTGGCGGCGTTTTATCTCCTCACGAACTGAACTATAGTTTTCTGTGGAGCATTCATTTAGAGAGAACTCTTTTGAAAGAAGTCTGTTTCTTGATCAGTTTTTAATATGATATATGATATTTTATTTTATGTTCTGGATTCCATTTACAGTGAGTTACCGAAAGCATCAGCAGCAGATCTGATCACATCTGATCCGAGTGTTAATGTATACAGGAAGAACAGTAGAACATCAAACCTCCACTCACTCTTCTGGTTCTGTTTGCTATCACGTTATTTAACTCTCAGTTTGGTTCATTTAGTTCAGACGAGACCAGAGCAGAAAATGAGACATGTAATCCAGGTCCTAGTCCAAAGTTCTGGTCCACACAACCAGAGACAAAATGAAAGCTCCATCAGTCAAAGGTCCTTTGCCTTGTTTTTTTCCTTATCGTTACTCACTTCTGCTAACTCTTCTTAGTGCTGATTCTCTTTCCTTTTTCTCATTTCTTTTAAACTCTTCATCGTCTTTTCCTCCGATTCAGCTCATCCCATTTCTCATTACCCTTATCTCCTCATTCTCCCCTCCCTTCCTCTTCTTCTTCTCCTACTCATTCTTGTTCTCTTCCTCCTATCTCCATCAACCTTTTTCTCTCTCTTCCTCTTTTCTACCATTCCTCCGTGTTTTCTCCTGTTCATCCCGCTTCCTGTCCCTTTCCACTGATTCATTTTCATTTCCCCCCCTTCTCCTCTTGCTCTTCTTTCTCCCCCACCTCCCCATCCTCTCCCTTGTTGTTTTACTTTGATTCATTTCTTTTCCTTTTCTCATTTTCTCCCCTTTTTTATTGCTCTGCTGCTGTTTTTTCCCCAGTTTTATTACAGATTAAATAAAATGAAAGTGGAATTGTAATAAATAAGAGGTGGAATTGGAATCCCCTGCAGCCTCAGCTTAACCAATAAACATGTTTGAGGTGAAAAACATCAGACCTGGTCCGATGTTTAGTCTTCTCTAGAAACAACCAAACAATTACACCGTCGTTGTCTTCAGGAGGAGCAAGCCTTAATTTGTTCATTGATGACTTCAGTCGTAATCATTCATTATCTCATAGATTCCAAAGGGAACTCCCAAGAGATTTATAAAGTTATCCATCTATCTATCTATCTGTCTGTCTGTCTGTCTATCTATCTGTCTGTCTGTCTGTCTATCTATCTGTCTGTCTGTCTGTCTATCTATCTGTCTGTCTGTCTGTCTATCTATCTGTCTGTCTGTCTGTCT
>NC_024316.1:640259-678797 GCF_000523025.1 Cynoglossus semilaevis
ATCCATCCATCTATCCATCTATCTATCTATCTATCTATGAAAACCCAAGCTGTTGATATTTAGGAAAAGAAAGGAAAGGAAAGTAAACTACTTGTCATTGTGACACAGTACACAATAAAATGCGACCTCTGCGTTTAACCCGTCATGGGTTAAACGCAGTGGGCAGCTTTAAGCACCCTGGGAGCAGTGTGTGGAGATGGTGCCATGCTCACTGGTAACTGGATGGGTGGACTTGAACCCTTCCTTATCCACTAAGCCACCACAGCTGGATAAAAAAAACCAACAGTAGTGAAAGAACTAGAACAAAACGACAATACACAGTTACAGTTAGGAGACAGGTTCAATTTTCTTTTTATTTATGTTTTAAAAGTGTCTTTATTTCACCCAAGGAATGGGTCCTGGAAGCTTTAAAAAGTCCCGATTGTTTTTCAAGGACCAGGGAGTAGCATAGGAGAAGGCTGATGTGCCAAGTTCTGACTGAACCCTTGGAAATGTATACACCTTCCGTGTGAAGGGCTGATATGTTCTCAAGGTCAGTGATGGATATGGGACCAGACAGTGGAGAAGACTGTGATGGGTCCTGAACATTGAGTTGGTGTAAATTGTAAACGCTGTGCCCAGGCATCAAAGTGTTGAGGATTTTTTATGTCCCTGTAGTCGAACATACTTACAAAAGTTTCCTGAACTATTCCCCCTGCCGCTAAAAACAGGGTCAAAACAGTGTTTTTCAATTCAAGGAAGGCTTCATAGGTTGTTTCCTCAGCAGATGGGACACATGTTCTGAAAATGTCATTCGATGTCACACGAGCTAAAGGCATGAATTAGGTCCTTTTGGCAAATACATGATTGTGTCATCTGCATAAAGACTGATGTCTTCTGTAGCGACGCAGACTACGAGTTCTGTCTGTAAGATAATTTATGAACCACTGAAGAGTCACATCATAGTTGCAAATATCTTTGAGCCTTTAAGCAGTGGTCCATGGCTAACACAGTATTTATAATCAGATCATTAGATGGCATTAAGCACAGCCATACATCAGTTGCGGTTAGGGTGCTATATTCAGCCCTGAGGCCAGACTGGGTTTCAAACAGGATATTATTGTTACCCAAGCATTGCTTTAATTGACTCTGAGTTTCAAATATCTTATTTGGGTGAGTTAGGTTTGATATAAGATGATAATTATTTATGTAAGTTGGGTGACAACACATACTGGAAGAATTTTAATCTGGACATAGAACCAGCCGAACCATTTTGAGTCACCCATATGTGTTTCTTGTAACCTTGATTTTATTTTAGTATTCTGTTTTTTTTTTTTTTCTAAAACTTTTTGGTTTGATAAGTTTTCTGAAATAGTGCTAGTATCCTGGTTTTGTTTTCCAGGCAAGGGTTGCCTGGTTCTTTAAACCATTGTCTTCTCTCAATCTTCTAAATTTCTGTATAGGTGCGTGTTTATCGCAAATCAATTTAAATGACCAGTAAAAGCCATCCCTCACACGCTCCACATCGTTTACTCGACTGACTCTGTCTGTGTCGCTTTTATACAGATCATGAAGGATCTGTATAAATATAACATTTGAAAATGTTCAAAGTACAAAGTATTAAGTCTCCCACAGTGTATCACTGTTGCAGAATACAGTTGATGTGTATTTACGATGATGGGGACTAAAGTATTGCATATATTCTTAATCAGATTCAGGGGAAAGCCAATACAAGTTAAGCTCGCCCATGAACCTCGGAGTCACTGAGAACTTGTAGGGTCTCAGACAGTGAGGACGACGTCTGTTTAATGGTTTATGGGGGTCTGTCACATCCCACTACAGTCAAGTGATGATGTTTTGACTTAAAGATAACTGACTTAAATGGCCAGCAGTTCAAATTGTCTCTAATCTTTGGAGATTAAAAGTGACACAGTGCAAGAACAAGCTTAGTAAAAATACCCTTTCATATTTTTTTAGTGATTCAAAATGCAACTTTTCTTTTGCACATCAAACTGTTTTTGTAGTTAATCTGGAGCGGATTCCATTGTGAGGATAAAGCCTGGAGTATCAGGAAGTAGGTGTACATGCTGTAATGCTAATCCATAAAGTCAACATAGTAAGGAAATGAAGCCACCAAGTCAACGTGGTTGACATATCTTGTGACATATTGGTCAAAACATCATTTCAGACCATCACAACTGTGTAGGAAAATGCAAGATTGACCAGCTTTGCTAACTGCCTAGCGTCGAAAAAGCTGCCGAGGTAAAGGAGCTTTCAGGCAGATGCAGCCACTAGCCTGATTCTCTTGCTTACACAAATGAGATGACCTACACATTGTGGCATAAATGTCATTTTTTTAGATCTTTGTGATCAAAAGGTGGTAATAAAAATAAAAAAAAAATCAGAAATGTATTAATGTTATTTATGGGCCATTTGGTGTATATTCAAGTTAACCATTAACCATTAAGGACATAAATTTGTTGTTTCTCTATAAAGCTTATTATAGCAAAATAATTCACTTGAACTGAATTTCTCTATAAACCTTTTATATCGGTGCACATATTAGGGCTATCAAAAGTTGAAAGCCTGAGCAGAATGACGTGCAACGTATTCCCAATAATAGCACCATCCATTAAGTTATCTCCGCACAAGTACACACCGTTGATACACCCTTTGGTAGTTGCACACACAGCAGAAGCATATAATACCATATCAACGCCCAGCACGCATTTGTGGAGGTTTCAACTTCCTGTCAGACGTGTCAGAGCAGCCTCGTTGAGTGCAGGGCAGTAATGAATCTATGACCCACGAGCTGACTGCCAAATGGATCCTGACAAACAAGGAATCATTCATATTGTTGAGGACAATGGTTTCAGCGAATTTCTAAAAGAAGCATTTTACATCTTGTGCTATTATTGCTATATATATATATAACTTTATTAAAAACAATGGAGAACTCTTCTCCATCACACAGTTTTATGAGTCTGAGAGCAACAACGGCCAACAGAGACTGCACGCTTGCAGGACGACGTTGTTGATGTTTGCACAGACACACCAATACAAATTAAATGAAATCAAAAAACAAGATCAAATCTACAATGCAGGGCCTGTAGAAAAGATTTTGGTTTCAACACTGAATGTAACTAACCATTGACTAACCACTACAGATTACCACTGACCATAACTGACCGCAGTGCAACCATGTGTTTCATTCTAATGTGATTTGGTTAATGGCTACCTTGTCCAGGATTCCCTTTTAAGGAGTTGTTTTGTTTTTTTTCTTTATGGAACTATCTAGTCATATAGAGTTGTATAGATATCACTTAATATAACTGACCACTTAACACTGACTCGTAACGCCCAATAACCATAACGTACTACTTACAATAACTAACCATCGATTTTTTTTTTTTTTTAACCTGACTTTTGTAGTTACGTTAGGAGGGTTTTTGTTTTGTTTTTCCTATTTGTTTAATTGATTATTATTATCCATCCATCCATTTTCATCTGCTTATACGTTACCGGGTCGCGGGGGCAGCAGTCTCTATGACCGCCACCCAAATAACCCTGCACCGTACCAACCCCCCTGAACCTTCCTGTGGTTGGTGAGTCCACTGGAAGGTACTAACCGCCCTGACTGGGATTCAGTCTTACCCAGGAGGTGAACCCTTGGGTTCCACACCGATGACGGAGACATTGCCTCTGGGCCAAAGTTTGGTCCTTCTACTGAGTCATATGAAATGGTCAAACACTGTCAAACATTAGAGTCTTTTTTGTCATTTTCAAACCAGTGCTTAACACGGTATTTGCTGTAATTCATAAAGTAGTCGGCCTCAAGATGGGGGGTTTCATACCTGAATTATCTCATTCTGGTGCAAAGCCATAAAACTACTACGCTATGCTGATGACGTAACAACATGTCGAGTGTGCAGTGAATCCTTCTCTAAAAGTCAGTACGAGCAAAAGTGTATTCCCTCTGCTAATCGGATGCTGCATTAACTAATGTGATAGTCAAGTAGGGAATGGGTGTGAAAACAGTATTTGAGTCTTTGTTCTTTTCTGAAGAAGTAAACCAGAGAGCTCAGCATTCACACCAGCAGCAGTAACATCGGCAGCGTAAACAGCACTAGCACTTACAGCAGCAGCAGCAGCAGCAGCGGGGCCAGCATTAACAGAGGAGCTCCTTTAAGTTCACGGATCAATAGTGAGACATCAATCACATTCTAACAGAGACGCTGTAATCACTCCGTGATATCTATTCTACTATAGAGCTGATGCTCAGAGCTGATCTGGAATGACAGACCAGATCTTTTTGTGTTTAAACTTCAAACATACCTGAATTGTCGTTAGAAGGCAGGATGGATATCGTGAATTTATCATGTTACGTTTATCGTGTTTAATTTACGTTCGATCAATTCGTGGTCTTCAGCTGCTGTTAGCCATCTGGTTGTAACGTGATTGTGATTTGAGGTTTGTTTTTGTAGTAGAGCTTTGGCCCAGAGGCAATGTCTCTGTCATTGGTGTGGAACTCCAGGGTTCACCTCTTGGGCAAGTTTGAATCCCGGTTAGGGCGGTTGGTACCTTCCAGTGGACTCACCACCTGCAGGAAGGTTTAGGGGGGTTGGTACGGTGCAATGTGATTTGGGTGGAGACTGCTGCCCCCGCGACCCGGTAACGGATAAATGAATGAAAATGGATGGATGGATGGATGGATGGGTTTTTTTGTAGTTCTTTGAGTTAGAGCCAAATTCATACTTATTGTCCTCTTACCTATCAGGATGTTTTTCATTTAAAGATCCTTTGTGCGTGAGAGGTTTTAAAATTTTCCAATTTTGAACAACACTAGACATGTTTGTGAAAGAACATCCACAAGTAGTATTATTGTGGTTTCACCAAGAGTTCCGTTCCCTTCTGGACATCACTATTTATTGGTCTGCCCCGTATGGGGATGCAACGTTTTTTTAGCCACTAAAAAAAATATGAGCATTCGCCCTTGTGGAACTAGCCTGCGTCTCCATGTTGTCGCTGAGTGGAGATGAGAGTGGAGGGAGGCAGAGCTGAAAGGCTGTATGTGTAGGTTAACGGAAAAACCAACTATATCTATACAAGCAGTATTGTCCCATGTCATATTTCATTTAGAAATACATCGATTGTATCGATTATCGACATTATAATGTCATCTGCAAACATCATGATCCATGGGGCCTCCTGATCTGACCTCATCTGTCAACATGTCTGTCACCACAGCAAACAAAAAGGCGCTCATAGTTGATCTAGGATGTAACCACACCGTTACCTTGCACCAATCAGTCACTCTGACAGCACACTTACCCTCGGTAAAGTCAACAAATTACAAATCAGTGTAAGAAAAGTCAAAACAATGCTGTGTAGTCACATTGATATCATTAAGAGAAACACAGTAAGAATATCCTCCAGATCAAGAGACTCAGACGTCATAGCTGCCACCTAACGCCATATCTTCCAATTCCGATATGGGTGAAGTGTAAAACGGGGTACTGTAAGACTTGAAAAACAATGGGGGAAGTAAACAACACGCAGGCAAGAGCATGTAAACCTATGTACAGTATCTTCACAGAAGTGTTGCGTCACAGTTTCATCATCATCCACGACCTCACTCTGGATCACCAGGAATAGAAATAATGTCCAAGTTACATGATAACAATTAAATCCAATTAAGGTGACAGACCAGTTCAGTTATGTCCACTTAGTTAAGTTAGGTAGGCTAGTTATTCAATTACAGTCTGTCGTTTTGGCCGTAGGCCTGGATTTGGACTTCAGGGTCCAGACTTGGATGGAGGTTCCGACTGTTGGTCAACCTCTGCCCCAGAGTCTTTTAAGCACAACCCAATTGGTTTGGTGGTGGTTAAGGTGAATATTTTAATGAAACATATAACAGCAAAGCTCGTATGTATGTATGTATGTATGTATGTGTTTAAAGATTAATGCGTCTTAACTCACGGTGTCCAGAAATAGCAGCTAGGATGGTAAAAACGGAGGAAGCGCGGAGAGTAAAACAGGAAGGAAAGATGAGCCGCAGTTGAAAAAAAAAAAAATCAATGATGATGTGAAGAAAAACTCTGTCTCTGTTACGCATGCACGCACGCAGACGTTTTGTGAGCGCTAACCAGAGACATAATGCTTTCCTTATCACCTTTTGCTTAACCCTATTATATTATAGTATATATTATATATATATACAGTATATATTATGGGCACCTTCCAGTGGGCTCACCACCCACAGGAAGGTTCACGAGGGGCTGGTGCGACTCAGCGTGATTTGGATTGTGGTCATGGAGACTGCTGACAAAGATGGATGGATGAATGGATATTACTTATGTCTAATCTTAACGTACCTCCAAACTGAAACGGCTCAGTGGGACAAAAACGCGATACAGCGGTCCCTCTCTATATTGCGGTTCTCGTGTCGCTCCCTCAGCACATCGCGGATTTTATTTATTCCAATCTCGCGAGAGTTCCGCTATATCGCGGTATTTTACGGTATATATATATATTTTTGAAATTTACAGTATTTTCATGATTTTCTAACCTAAAATGAATTAAACAGTAAAAATATACATGTCTAAAAAGACATCTTCGCGTCGATTGGCTCATGCATCCTAGCACCTCTCAGTATCTCCCCCCCTTGTCCGTCCGCCACTCGTCGACTTTGGTCTGCGCCGTTATACGTATGATACGTTGCTGTAAAGTTTGTGCTCTTGTGTTTGGTGAAAGTTGACCCTAATTTAACGCCCTACGATGCCTCATAAACCACGCCTTATCTTCTCAGGCTTCTGTTACGAGGCCCAAACGAAGACGCTGGCACAGATGACAGTTTTAACACCCTTTATTTTTCTTTACAATAATGATGCACTTCTGCGTTGTGCCCGGCTTTTTTATATATATATATTTTTGAAATTTACAGTATTTTCATGATTTTCTAACCTAAAATGAATTAAACAGTAAAAATATACATGTCTAAAAAGACATCTTCGCGTCGATTGGCTCATGCATCCTAGCATCTCTCAGTATCTCCCCCCCTTGTCCGTCCGCCACTCGTCGACTTTGGTCTGCGCCGTTATACGTATGATACGTTGCTGTAAAGTTTGTGCTCTTGTGTTTGGTGAAAGTTGACCCTAATTTAACGCCCTACGATGCCTCATAAACCACGCCTTATCTTCTCAGGCTTCTGTTACGAGGCCCAAACGAAGACGCTGGCACAGATGACAGTTTTAACACCCTTTATTTTTCTTTACAATAATGATGCACTTCTGCGTTGTGCCCGGCTTTTTTATACGGTCCGTCCGTCTTGGCCAGTATGCACTCCTCTGTTCACTCTCCTCTCTCCTTGGTCCCGGCTCCTACTAATATAAGGAGAGGCTTGATTATGTCTTACTGCAGCTAAGCGCAAAACTCCGCCGCGCCCCCAAAAATGTGTATTTCATTTATTTATGTAATATATATGTCTTATATTTTCATTATACAACTCTACTGTGCATATAAGGGTAAATATACACAGTATGTAAATAATATAATAACTATCTCGCCTCTGTTTTGCGAATTTTTGTTTTTCGTGGTGGGTCTTGGAACGTAACTTGCG
This sequence comes from Cynoglossus semilaevis, assembly GCF_000523025.1. Classification (NCBI taxonomy): domain Eukaryota; kingdom Metazoa; phylum Chordata; class Actinopteri; order Pleuronectiformes; family Cynoglossidae; genus Cynoglossus; species Cynoglossus semilaevis. Next base: position 647,857 of record NC_024316.1, read on the forward strand.
GTTTGGTGAACGTTGACCCTAATTTAACACCATAACATGCCACGATAGCAGAGGGACCGCTGTATTCTCAAAAAAATGTCCCCCAAAAAGGTAATTTTATACCAGCGTGCACTTACAGATACCGACAGTTGCATGAATGTGTAGATAGTTTTGCCTGTATTTTGTTGTGGGACATCTGACTTGAATTTGTACCAAAAGCATCTCTCAGAGAAAAGAACCTCTGACACAAACACCTCATGTGTTTGCAGATCTTTTTTTAATTTTAGATGTTTTAGACCATGTGTTCTTCAGGTCAGGTCAAACGTTTGAGGTTCTCTTGCTGTTTTACAAACAACTCCCCATTAGCTAACTGTAGTTCTACCAGAATTTTACAGTTGAAGATAAATTGGAGTTTGAGAGAAAAGTGTTGGTAGGCTGTTTTCATTTTCATGTTACCCACGGTTTGGATTTCCAGGTGGTAGAAGAACCAAGATGAAGCTTTTACCTAAGAGTTTCATATATAGGGTTTGTACAATAATGTGACTAAACCCAAATGTAAATAACTCAACTTGAATTGATTCTCACTTTAATACCGGACAGAGTGCATCTCTTTGCAGCTCATATCACCTACCATACCATACCGCTACCACATCACCAACAATGAAAAATAGTGCTTTACCTATTTGAGTAATATGTTCTAAAATCAATGTCACTGGACTTTTGTTGTCAACAAAAATGTCAACAGAGACTTTTGTTCTCTCTCTGTGTGTGTGTGTGTTTTGAGAGGAGAAGAGTGAGAGGACAAAATTGTTATATTTCAGGAGTCTTCTGCTGTTTCACAGTTTTATTTTCAGAATGTTTGGAGTCTAATCTTAGCACTACTCCCTGCTCACATGCCTCATTGATTCTGGTTTATATTTAAAGCACCGCTTTGATTCTTTCTGTGGATCAGAGAAATCAAACCTCTGCCCTCCTACTCTTGGAGGAGCTGCTCTGGTTGCTGTGTCACATGACCTGCCGCACTAGAAACAAAGGTTTTTTTGGGCATTTTTAGGTCCAGGTATCTGTAAGTCACATGCCTTCCGATAAACTGCGCAGTTCCTGAGTAGATTTCGAATCTAGACTGCTGACATGCACCCAGGTTGTGGTGGAGGAGAGTGAGGTTATGGTCAGGACTTTCTCAGGTCCATTATCGTGTCTCATGTTTTATTCAGGTCCAATCTTTGTATTTACTTCACTCCAGCGTCTTGTCTGTGTGCTGACTCGTCATCAAGATTAGTGCAGTGTCATCGTCATACGCCATGGTGTGGTACAGTGAGTACCATCCCTTTGCCTTAAGGCCAAAGCATTGCAATAGCATTGCAATGTATTGCTATGAAAACAGAAGAGCATGTAAATGTTGGTATATGTTTTACTGTATAGATACTGCCAAAATGTATTCTGCCAAAACCAAAAATAGTTACATCAAATGCAACTGGACAGAGTATTTTTTTTTGTTTTTGTTTTTTTTTTTTAAGACCTTTCACATATCATCCAAGAGGCTTCTTCAGTTCTGACTGACCACTGGGAAGTTCTGGTATTTAGCCTCAAAGAGGCTGCGTACCCATAACGAAGGTCGTTGGGTTGGAGGTGTGAATGGGGAGTGATACCATAGCTAGACTCATAGTTTCACCTGAGTGACACTTTTGGCTGAGTGTCCTTTGAAATTAAAATTTTTTGTCCTTTGGAATTATAGTTTTTAGGGAGGGGGTTGAATTTTTGGGGGAGAGAATTCAGGATTGGGGGTATAGCTCAGTGGTAGAGCATTTGACTGCAGATCAAGAGGTCTCCGGTTCAAATCCGGATGCCCCCTACTGTTAGGACATATCAGTCAGTTGCCCATTTAAATTTGACTGACTGTGTGTCCACACTAATTTGTCCACCTATTCCTGTGTTTCACTCCATGGTGGTTACCTTATCTTCCCCACCAATGTTTTGTTTACTCCTCCCAGATCTGTATATAAACCTGCCACTTCTTCCCTGTCGGTTTTCTCTTTTGTTTTGAGAGAACCATCAGGGCCAATACCTGCAGTAGGGATATTAGAAGTATGAACAATTAACGAATTCCACACGTAGCCATGTACCCAGATATAACCCCTCGATCTAAACTGTTTAGGCAAGGTGAGAACTGCGAGTAAAGAGGCAATCAGATCGAACACGTACAATAAAAGATCGTCTGCATACACTAAGACCTTATGTTTGGTGTCTGCCCTCGAGATGCCAGCAGTTCTTAAATTACTCTGGCGAACGACTGCTAGTGGTTTCATTGCTAGGTCAAAGAGGACCTAGCAAGTGCACATCCCTGTTAGGTTCCACAACTTATGCTATGCTTTTTGTTTGAACTTTGGCAATAGGAGAAGTACATCTATCCATCCATTTTTCCATTACCGGGTCGCGGGGGCAGCAGTCGCCACCCAAATCACACTGCACCGTACCAACCCCCCAAACCTTCCTGCGGGTGGTGAGTCCACTGGAAGGTACCAACCGCCCTAATTGGGATTCGATCTTGCCCAGGAGGTCAACCCTGGGGTTCCACACCAATGACAGAGACATTGCCTCTGGGCCAAAGCGCTACACATTTCAAAACCTGATGAATGTCATTTTTACTTTTCTTTTAAGTGTTTCGCATGAGTGCGGTTTAAGTTTAAGAAGTACATATTAATTTGATATAAGCTATAAGTGACGGCCCACATCCAAACCTCTCCACAAGACTGTGTTGAAAAGCCTACTGAAGCACTTTTTCAATACAAGCTTGGGTGCTTTGTAAAGCCTTGTTGGTCCATCACTAACAAACATGAATTGACGTGAAGGAAACTTGGAGCTTGACAGAGTTTGGGCTGTTTTTATCCGGAGATGTGATTTGTAGCAGCTGGCACACACAAATGAAGAGGAAGGAAAGTGAACTCCTTGTCGTTGTGACACACATCACTGCACACAACAAAATGTGACCTCTGCTTTTAACCCATCACCAAAGTGAACAGTGGGCTGGTTTTCGTTGCCATGCTCAGAGCTCCTCTTGCCAGCTGGTGGATTCGAACCTGCAACCTTCCAGACGCAAATCCGCTTCCTTAACCACTAAGCCACCACATGCAAGATATCAATGATTCCTCTGCTACAGCATACATGACAGTTAACATGAAATACACTTGTAACCATCAACTAGGGATGTCCGATAATATCGGCCGACCAATAATATCGGCAGATGTTTGCATAATTATAATATCTGTATGATCCGTTTTTGTTTTTTCCTCTAATATTGAAAACCCGATAACGCAATGGCTGGGTTTCGCGGAATGAGGTATAGCAACAGACCAGTCAGATGCCTCAGTGCTCTGAAGAACTTTCATTGAAACACAATTGCACTCAACCAAGCTTCTTTAAAACCTCTCTCACACTCCCCGCATTCTCTCTTCCTCATACACACACGCGCTCCCACCACACCTCCGAACTCTCCCTCCCATACCATTTAACCCCTTCATAACACACGAACACAGAACATTATCAACGCTAAACGAGCCTCTAGTCCAGGCATGGGCAAACTAAGGCCCGGGGGCCCGGATGCGGCCCGTTCAGCTTTTTAATCTGGCCCCGCCAAACTTTCCCAAATATTAAATCTACTTCTTCCCTTTGCCTGCAATACCCAGGGTTCCCCAATAGATGTCGTAGACATCTTTAGCATTTGACCCATTATGCATGACTTTTACATATAATTTATCTTAGTTCACAAGAACGCTCCGTCTGTCTGCTCTTGACCTGTCAAATTTCAGGACAGAGTCAAAAAGTTGGCCCACACCTGATCTAGTCACTAGATGGCAGCATGACAGCTCATTTTATTAATCTACTGTATATTGAAAACCAGGGGATTGTATAGAGAATGATCGTGCCAGTTAATGTTGGACATCCCTACTAGTAAACCTTGCTAAATTAACAATTTTTTTGATGTTAAAGGTGTGTGAGGGGAACCTAAATTTGTGTCTGAGCCAATCAGACTGAGTTTTTTGAAGTTATTGTGATTGGATAAATTAGGTTATGTCTGTTTTGAAAGCTTTGTGAGCTCAAGCAGTCGGTAAACTTGGCTGACACCATACAAAGAGTAACACAGCAATGCAATGTTTTTTTGTTGAGTTTTGAAAGCGCCGCATCTTAACTTACTCTTGTGGACACTTAAAATGAAGTATTCCACAAAAGATTTTTCACCAAACTATTTTTTATTTTATTCATTTACATAAGGTCTGTATTTAAATTTAAACATTTTACCAATGTGATTATTAGAAATGATGGGGTATTTTTATGACCTCTTTGTTTTTGGTGGCCACTCCTGGACTTGGCGCCTCGCACAGTGTGTGGTCCCAGTCACGGACCCTCATAAATAAGTGTGTGAAACATGGTAAATGTATGTGTAGTTGCATGTAAACAAACAACACGCACATGTAGCAACATCTTTGTAGCAACATGCTACAATGCAAAATGACAGTTTTTAGAGCAGTAGGGTCTGGTGCCCTCTTAACATCACTCAATATGATCTGAGAATGTTGACCTAGTGTGACCTTTTTCGAGACAGGTGAGAAATGACAGGAGGGAAAGGAATGGATGCAGATTTACAGGGAGATACTGACTCCTTCAGCAGAGGAGAAAAACACAGAACAACCATCGCCCCCCTCCTGCAACTTTCATCATCCTTCCATCAATTAAACATAGGGGAGAATGAGACCGGAGCAGAAGAAGTGACAGGACAGAAAGGAGAGGTGAAGGAAATGAAGAGGAGGATGAGGAGGGAAAGGGGAGAAGAGCAGCGAGGCTTTTAGCAGTTGACTGTAACCAAGAATAGAAGTTTTCCGAGAGGAAAACAAACTGAGCTGGTGATCAAAACAGGGAGAGATCGAAGGGACGTCCTTGTGAAGAACAAACTCTAATGAAGGGCCGGAGGAGGGGACAGGGAGGTAGAGGAGTTCAATAGACGAAAGATAAGGAGAAAGTGCACCGGCCGGGCAGAGGAGATGAGGTTTGAAAGACGGACATTTATAGAGAGGAGGAGAGAGGAGGTTAGCGGAAGGGAGTAAATGAAGGAGGAAAAAGAAAAAAGAAAAAGGAGCAGAGGGATGAAGAAAGGGGAAAATATAAGAGAGAAAGAGGCCTTTGTAAAAATGTGTACCAAAAAAAATGAAAGAGGCCTTTGTAAAAATGTGTACCCAAAAAAAAAAAAAAGAGCCATTTCATTCAGTTCAATATTGCCTCTAAGGCTGTCCTTTAGAAAGTGAATTACACTTGGCTGTTCTCTCCATCAGATTGGGATTGGTTTGCCGTCAGTTTACAAGAGGCTGATGAAGATCACAGGCTGCATCTGATTGGTGGACTTGACACTAATGTAGTCCTATCTGCCCCAATCAGGAGGCAGCTGACTTCTGTGCCCCTGTCTCCATCAATGTTAAGTTTGTTTGTGTTTTTTTGTTTGTTTTTTTTTTTAAAAATTCCACCTAGCTGTAGCCGGTGAAAGGAGAAACAAGTGTTAAATACAAGTGGAGTCAGACAAGGTGACCAGGTAACATTCCAGTTGAATCAGTTAGCGACATAACAGACCAGTTTGCGAGTGTGATAAGACGTTCTTGCCAACCAAAAGTGGACAGGTATTTTAATTATTTGTTCAGAAGCGAAGCACACGGTACAGACCTTGAATTTGTTATTTGTCTAATTTGTCTGTTTTTTTTTTTTCATACAAACCTATAATTAACCTATAATTTTCTACAGATACTTAGTTAATGACCTCCTTTCCGGGGGCACTGGTGGCTTAGTGGTTGAGGAAGGACTTGGGTCCAGATGGTTTCAGGTTCGAGTCCACCAGCTGCCAAGTTACCACTGTTCACTTTGGTGATGGGTTAAAAGCAGAGGTCACATGACAAGTAGTTCACGAATCAGATGTGATCAACTAATAAAAACAGAGGAATGTATGGAGGTCTGTCTGCCTCCATTTCCCTACTGCCTGTGGCTGTTGATTAGTGTCATCACACTCACCTCTGTCATTATTCTCACCCGTATCACCTGGGGCCTTAGGTATATATACACCTCTCTCCCTTTCACTCTCTCCCACACTCTGTCTTGGTAGGGCTGGTTGTCCAGGCTCATTGTGTGCGATAGCCATGTTGTTTGTTTGTGTCCATGCTTTGTGTTCTGGATTTTATCATTCTTGGTTCTATTTCCTGGTCTATGCCAATTCATGTTTTGTTCCTGCCTGGTCCCATTTCCAGTGAAGTTTGGTTAATTTGACTGGGGAATAAACTTTCTGTAACCCGATCTACGTTTCTCAAGTGCTGCATTTGGGTCCTGCCTGTTTCCCTGTTATGCTGAACATAACAAAATGTTTGTTGTCTGGAAGACTGGACAGCTATAAAGAGATCGAAACACGTCTGGTAGGACAGATAAAAGGCCACCATTTTTCTTTAAAAATAGCGAAAAACAAGACGCGCACTGTGAACAATGTGGAACGACTATTTAAGAGACATTTGAAGCGTTATCTGCAGACATGTCCTCCATGAGATTCCCGAAAATGTAAGCATACAGAAGCATCAATATATGAGTAATTCTGCCTTTAGTATTTACTACTTTGTTTGTCTGTGTAGCATTGATAAATAAAATGTGTCTAATGTTTGTAAAATAACATGATTATCATTTTGTGAAGCCTTCGAAATGGTATTACAGATGATCTTAGCTTAATTTAGTCAACAAAATAATTTTGATATTTTGTCAACCTGAACTCAACAAGAGGATACCTTTCAATTTATTAAAAAAAAACAAAAAAAAACTACGACTAAAACAAGATCAATATTGGCCGTCAAAATGAACACACGCTTCCATTTGTGTATTCTGCTATTCTGTTACACATTTGTATACAATCTGTTACTGGCCCTACTTCGTTGGTCAGTGTCTCTTGGTCTTCCTCTGTCTTGTCTCTGTCCATCCTGCGGGTGGCGACGTACCTCCCTGCACGATGACATAATCCTGATCATAAATATTTAAAAGTCAGAGTGCAGCTCAGAATAACTGGGCCAACCCGTGCCCCTTGAGGTTTTAGTTAAACCTTTATTCATCATGACGGTTCATTCTGTCTGAAAGCAGGAGGAGGAGGTGAAGAAAAGGAGTGAGGGAGAAAAAAAGGGGGAGGAGACGGGAGGAAATGATGCCCTGCTTCGAGACTTCGTCAGCAGATTCCACATAATCCTGAAGATGATCTGCAGACTCATTATTTACGCGGATGTGATTTTTTTTTTTTTAGATTAATTATTGTCCTTATGTTAAATAAACATTCAGTTATAAGCATTATTTGTTCTTTAAAATTTAAAGGAAAACAGGTCATTTTTCTTCCCCACATAGAGAAAAGTTGGTTCTTTTACTAATTTGGAAAAAAAAAAAGGGCGATGAATGTGACAATCCCCTTAAGGGACAAAAGGTGATGCACAAAGTTGAAGCAAGGCTCATGCAGGAGATTCAGATTAGGTAGAAGCTGTTTAGTTTTATGCCAAGGAAAAAGTACGACCGATGCAATTTCTTCTCCAAGAGTGTCGGTAGAAAAGTTTAGAGAAGGTCAAAAAGAGTTGCACTGTGTCTTTATGGAGTTATAGAAATGATATGATAGGGTGCCCAGGGAGGAACTGTTACTGTATGAGACAGTCAAGAATGGCAGAGAAGTTATAAAAAGGTGGTGCAGGACATGTACTTGGCCAGCCTGCTGTCCAGAGTGAGTGACGAGTCCAAAGTAGGGTTGGGATCACATCGGTTTAACAGATGAGGTCAGACAGAAGGCTTCGTGTTTGCAGATGACTTTGTTTTCTGTGGTGAGAATAGGGAGCAGGTGCAAGAAGACTTGGAAAGGTGGAGGTTTGATTTGGAGCAATAGGGGTTAGCAAGAGAAAGACAGAATTCATGTGTGCGATCGATACCCGAATACCTTGGGTCAACCATCCGAAATAATAGGCAGTGCTAAAAAAAAAAAGAAAAAAAAGCTGTGTAGAAATGGATCATGGGATCATGGTGGATCCCAGAAACCCGAAGGTTACCACAGTGGACACCGTATTATTGTGTGTGATCATGGGGTCAAGTGCAGGGGGTGGGGGAGTTCTTCCTGAAATCCACTCTCCTCCGTTTTGAGCGTGTTTACCTCGGGGTTGTTCTGACCCCACCAGAGGACCAGTTGTTCACCTCCTGCCTGTACGCAGACTGATCAACAACCCAGATTAGAACGATGACAGTTTGACAGATGGATCTCCCAAGGTGCAGTCATTGGTGTACAGGGAAGCAGCAGGGAGAGCATGCACCCCTGGGGGGAGCCAGTGCTGATGGTCCATGAGCTGGATGTCATTTCCCCACGCCTCACCTGCTGTCTCCTGTCTGTCAGGAAGTTTGTAATCCATTGACAGGTAGATGCCGGGACAGAGATCTGTATGAGTGTGTTGAGTAGGAGGTCCGGGAGGGTAGTGCAAACAGGACCCTCGCGTATGTCCCTGGGGAATTGATGTGTTGCAGGATGTAGTGCAGACCTATGTTGCATCATCCACTGACCTGTTTGCCCGATATGCAATTGGAGGGGTGTCCAGCAAGGGTCCTGTGATGTCCTTTAGGTGACACCAACCTCACCTGAGGTCCTCGTAATCACAGATGTCAAGGCCTGTAGTGATTCGGTCCTGAAATAGGTGCGTTCTTGGGGAGCGAGATTATTGTGGAGCGTTTGAAGCAGGAGGGGATTTCACTCCAGCTCAACAGATCATTGAAGATGTTGGTGAAGATGGGGGGTGGGGGGGGGGCAGCTGGTTAGCACATACTTTCAGACAGAAGGGCGACACCTCATCTGGGCCTGGAGCTTTTCCTGGTCTTTTGTTTTCCATCTCCGTGGGAGAGGTTCCTCCGATGGGGTGGGGGATGGGTGTGAACCTGCAGTAGAAGTCATTAAGGAGGGATGGAGTCCTGTAGTCAGTGATGGACTAAAGAACTTCTCAGTGTAACAAAAAGGTTTTGGTCGGCACAAAAGTCCTCATAAAAGCTGGTGTATGATGTCACAGTGTTGTTGTGTTGTTAAGATCTGTGGCAGCAGCCTCAAAAACACTTCGATCTGTGCAATCAAAGCAGGCCTGTAACTCCGGCTTTGCCTCATTGGTCTATTTCTACACAGTCTGCACTACAGGCCTAGCAGTTTTGAACTTCTGCCCATAGGTTGGGAGAAGAGCCCGAAGGGCACATGGGAGACAGCGGGATATGCATCCTTTATGATGGTGTAGCAACAGTCTAGAGTGTTTTCATCCCTGGTGAGACATTTAACATGTTGCCTGTCTTTTGAGAGGAGAACTCCTGCAGTGAATAAAACGGCATACGGTTTAGAAATTTTGTTTTCTGGGATGGGGCTGCAAGATTTCTTCAACACTGTGCCATCTGTACACCAACTTTCGTTAAGGTAAATTAGGCCTCCCTGCGTATTCCCTGAGCGCTCTGTTACGTGGTCTGCAAGGATAAGATCAAAGACTGTATTTATTTAATCCTGAGTCTGGGATGCCTTCACTGAACCAGGTTTCGGTGAACCAGAGAGTGCCTGAAGAAGTCCTGCTGTTTAGGGCCTCTAATTTGTCCATGTAATTTCTCAGAGACATTAGCCAGGTGTATAGATGGGAGCGTGGTGCGAAATCCATCGAGGGCAACTGGACAGAGTAGGTTTCTTGAAGACGGTTCACCTCTCATCCAAGAGGCTTCTTCAGTTCTGACTGAGCATACCCATACCTCGTTACGGGGATGCAGCGTCTTTGAGGACAAGAGGTGAAACGTCTTCAAGAAACCTACTCTGTCCAGTTGCCCTCGATGTAACTATTTTTGGATATGATGACCTGGATGGACTGAGAACCTACACACACTCAACTAGCCAAGTTAATCCAAGTCTCTTTGAGAGCCAGTATGTCCGGTGCCAGGTAGTTATCGTAAGCAGCAATTAACATTCAATTGTAATCATGTAATGACTTGTCATATATGTTTCTCCACAGATATGGTGACATGGTTCCAAACACCATTGCTGGAAAGATATTTGGTTCTATCTGTTCTCTGAGTGGAGTACTGGTCATCGCTCTGCCCGTCCCCGTCATTGTATCCAACTTCAGCCGTATCTACCACCAGAATCAGAGGGCAGACAAGATGAGAGCACAACAGGTGAAGCTGAAGTTTTGGGATTGGACTGTGCCTCCAGTTGCCAAAAGCAGCTAAAAAAAAAAACCAAACAAACAGACAAACTAGAAAATGAGGATCATGTGTTCTGTTTCTGCATTTGTTTTTTCCCCCTCCTCTCACAGAAAGTGCGTTTGGCTCGAATCCGTATGGCCAAGAAGGGAACAGTCAACGCCTTCCTCCAATACAAGGAGGACAGAGCACTTGGGGTGAGATTGACAGATGCACACACAAACACAGGCCATGCTACTGTACGTACATACAATGGATCTGAGTGGGGGGGGCAATGTATTTATGTAATTTGAGGATTTTATACATATATCAACTTACCTATAAGCTGAAACATCCATCCAGTTTGGTCCACTTTCTAAACTAAACTGTATGTGTCAAACTCAAGGACCGGGGGACAAATACAGCCCACTGAGAATGTCTTTGTAGTCCACAAGAGCTTAAATAGATCTAATAAATCTAATTGACTTCATAATGAAGTCCATCTTGCTTTCTTCACTGAGTTTCTTAACGTGATGACGTGATTTTTCTTACATAAAGCAACGTATAATATATGTCAAAATATTGCTTACGCAAAAGCCGTTCTTTTGAATCCTGGGAATATTGATACATTTCATATAAAACGTTTTGTGTGTTTTTGTTGACCCCAGGATCGAGACAGTGACAGCACAGCTCTTTGTGTGAAGAACATATCAGCGTTTGAACATCAACACCATCATCTGCTGCACTGTCTGGAAAAAACAACCGTGAGATACACACACACACACTGCACACAAACATCAACAACACCGACCTACAGAATCAAGAGGTTGTTTTTTTTCCTGTTCCGTTGGGCCACATTTGGACAAATGTATTTGTATTTTCTACGTTCCTCACTTCTATTCCTGACAGAGTCACGAGTTCACGGACGAACTGACGTACAGTGAGCTGTGTATGACGGAGTCTGTTGGCTTTCGAACCAGTCGTAGCACCTCCATGTCCAGCCAGCAGGGGGTGCAAAACAATTCTACAGGCTGCTGTCCACGACGTGCCAGAAGAAGGGCTGCTATCAGACTGGCAAACTCCACAGTGTCAGTCAGCAGAGGGAGCATCCAGGAGCTGGACACGCTGCACATGAAAACCACGTCTATACCACAGCAAACGTAAATCATTTTTATACAAAGGGAGGAGTGGCGCTTTGGCCCAAAGGCAATGTCTCTGTCATTGGTGTGGAACCCCAGGGTTCACCTCCTGGGTAATTTCGAATCCCGGTTAGGGCGGTTGGTACCTTCCAGTGGACTCACCACCCGCAGGAAGGTTTGGGGGGGTTGGTACGGTGCAATGTGATTTGGGTGAAATGGAAATGGATGGATGGATGGATGGACAAAGGGAGTACATCAGTCTATGTGATAATTCATTTAACAACTATCACCTAATTCCCTTCAACAACATTGGAGTGACTCAAACAAATCCAGGCAGGCGAAGACATGGTTCACCGAACAATCCACTAAAGCGCCACATATACACAAACAATTAATCATTCATATCTGCGGTCTATTCACTAGTTAACCTCGTTCTGCAGGGTTATGGACTGTAGGAGGCAAATGTTGAAAACAGATAAATTATGCAAACGTCATGTAACTATCAAACCAGTGATCTTCTTGCTATGAGGCAGTGTTTCTCAAATAGTGGGGCAGAGGCCCCTGAGAGGTTGGGTGAGTTGCCAGAGGGGGGCGTGAGGAATGTGGTACGCTGGACCTAAGTGTACCACTGCCGTAATGCTTGAATGACAACAAGCCTCCAGTCACTAGGTGGCAGCAACTCATACAGTGGTTTGTACAGATATAAAATATACGTGTTATCAGGTTCTCAGAAAAAGAATAATGGAGCTGAAGGTAGTAATTGCCAGATTTAAGTCTCATCAAAGCCTCTGTAATGATTTGAAACTCCATAAAAACAAGTCGCATGACTTGGACTCGAGTCAGACTCGAGTCATCAATTTGATGACTTTAGACTCGACTTGACAAAATATTATGAGACTTGCAACTCGACTTGGACTTTAACATCAGTGACCCGTGACTTCACTTGGACTTGAGCCCTTTGACTCGACAAGACTTGATACTTTCTCCAAAACCCAAAGATTATAAAGTGTTGTGTATGTGCTGTTGGCACAACATCCAACCAAATTTGACCCATGTTGTTTTGACGCGATAGCGTCGAGCCAATCAAATTGCGGGACAACCATTGAGGAAGAGATGTCAAAGATACCAAAGATCGTGTTGTTCAGTGGTCAACAAACAAGTAATGGCAGTGATCTGTATAAATATATTATTATTTTGTTTAAAAGGACTCGGACTTTGCCTGTCTTGACTTGAGACTTGACTCGGACTTGAGTGCAAAGACTTGAGACTTACTTGGGACTTGGTCCCACCTCTGGTGAGTGCAAAGACTTGAGACTTACTTGGGATTTTGTATTTTTACAATTTCTGAACTGAATTAAAGCATATTGTTCTCTCTTCCTCAGTCGGTCCAGTCTAAACGCTCAGGTTGAAGACCTAAAGCTAAACTGTGGAGAACAGGACTTCACTGCTGCCATCATCAGCATCCCCACACCTCCAGCTAACACTCCTGACGAGAGCCTTCCTCCATCACCTATCCCTATCCCTGGAATCCTGCGCAACACCCGTGCCAGCACCTTTACCCATGAGAAAGTCAAAATCTCTTCGTTATAATCTCTGACCTCAGTTTCTTAGCCTGCTTTCTTTTGTGGCCCACTCTGCTGCCCTCAGATATGAACAATGTTGAATCTCTGACCTGGAACAGTACTGCTAATGGCTCAGATTCCTTGGACACACATAGATTTTCAGGAATGTTTTTACGTTTTCCTAGTTATTGATGCATCGCAGGGTTCAAAAACAGCTCCTCACTAAAAGGCAAGAATGTAACTGGATCTTACGGATGTTCTAACTTCAGGGCAAGAGTCTAGGGCTTGGACTTTTCCTGAACTGCATTCACAGATTCATAGGTTCATAACCCCAACAAGCATGTGATTTCTGCACTGTTCTGTCTTTTTTGATCTCACCGTGAAGACTTGCGGAATGGTTTGACCAGTTAGTGAACTGGCCTCACCGAGTTCCACCTGGATCCTCACCGACTACAGAAAGGATAGAAAACGAGAGTCGGTGTTTAATTAATTAATTAATTAGTTTATTTTTTTTACAGCAGTTTGGTTTGAGTAACTGTCAAAGCTGATTACACCAAAAGAAAAACAAACAAACAATGACGAGTAAAGGCTGATGCAATCAGACTGGATCTTGGTCTACAGTAATGCTTAACCGCCTTGTCTTGGATGGAGAGCTCTCAACAAGGATGTGGGACAAGGATGAATGATGTGTTCACTGACTCCGGATCATTTCAGGACACCTCTGTCCTGGAAAAAAAAAAAAGAGAAGAAAATCAGGAAAAAAAACAAACAAACGCTTTGCATGAAATAAATCTAAAAACTTCAGAAACTAAGGTGAACCGGATTCAAGTGTTCATAACATTAATAATGTGTAAAATATGTTTAAAGTTGCAGCTGTTACAGAGAAAGAAAAACATCCGAAAACATTATAGGAACTTCATTTGATAAAACAAGTGTCCTGCAATGGATTTAACAATAGAAGATACACACGATGTTGCCAATTAAGTTGTGTTTGTCCTGATGACATGACCTCTGGTTGGTTTCAGCACTTTCAACAGTCGCACTAGGGTATGACATGGGCGGATCTTCACAATCCTTGAGTTGTTAGAGAACTTTGGTAGCAAACATTTAACAAAGACTAAATTCTTAAGCTGATCCTCTTTCAACCAGACTTGCGTCCGACCCGTAAGTATTTGAAATAAAGGACCCACCTTTAACTTATGTCTACCGTGACTTGGCCAATTACAGCATTAAATTCTAATCTGAAGTTTGAAAATCAAACTCTAAGGGGAAAAAATAAGACCTTTTATGACAAAAATATTTATTTGATTTTTTTTTCCCAATACTTACTAAGATTGACATTGAAAAGAAAACCCAGTTTTCTTCGGGGTCTGTCCTCCAAGAGAGTCAGACAAACCGGGCACTGAAGATTGGGAATGTGCAGATTAAAGCTCTCAGAGGACCTTTATTCATTATTATAGAAGATGCGGCGCGGATTATCCATACAGAAAGAAACATTTTATCACTGTCCTATGTTACCTGTGTGGGCCTCAGTCCTTTTAATGAAAAAAAAAAAGTTATGATTAGATGATTCTCCTTTAGTCCAAAATGGCCACAAAACCTCTTTGTGTTGTTATTCTTCATTTAGGTAGTCTTTTTAGTTCGAGCTTGCAGCCACCATCTTCACAACAAAACCACGTAATGTTACTGTCTTCTTTTATCGGGACACCAGTATGTTCAGAATGGAGAAAGTTGAGCAGCAGTTAGTCCTTAAATCTTATAAATGTCTGGATTTCAGTGGTACCATAGTGTAGTGGTTAGCATGCCTGTGCTTTCAAGCAGAAAGTCCTGGGTTTGATTCCCAGAGGAATCACACATTTGGAATCACTCCCTCCAAGGGTCAGTCTGTTGTAGCAGTTCTGCTGTAAACACGAGAATTTTCCCAGTGTTAGTTTGTGTTTTAACCTAAAAACTTGATATTTTGGAGAGAAAAAAAATATTGGAGGTATATCTGTTATAACTTATCTCTGTATCAGAGAATTGTATGGAAAGAAAAAAAACAAAGGAAACCCAGGAAATCAATCCCAAAAATAAGAACATTTTGTAGAAAGTTGCTGAAAACATGCAGAGAATGAGGGTCATCAGTGTGCTTCCTAATTGTGGCCGTGAATGTTTCAATGGCTCTTCCTTCTCTGACAAATCAGAGGGAACAGTGACCGAGTGATGGGATTCAAACGTACTGTAACATATTTTGTATCATAACCTCATCTGCATCTTCCAATTGATTCCAAGAAAAAAAATGGGAGCTTCGTGCATGAGCCTCGTACAGTAGACGTAGAACTATTGACTCTTACTGATCGTAGGAACTTATCAATCATACCTGAAAAAAAAAAAAAGCATAAAAAAGAACATCACAACACAGAATAGGAAAAGTAAAGTATGTTCTTTTGCATGACAAGAGTTTCAACTTAGATTTGATTTTAGTTTCCCTTACCCTTTCCAGGCCTTGTTACCTTTTTTCTGTTTAACGTTTTCCCAATGAGTATCAACACCACAATGGGGTCCTGTATGTTAAAAATCATGAAACACTGGAAAAAAAATGTTTATAATTGTGTATAATTAAAAGTAATAATTAAAAAAAAAAACATTCCGGCATGTTCCTCGCCAGAATGCAAAGTTTGTGTGTATATGTGTGTGGGTATGTGAGTGTGTGTATGTGTCAGAGATGAACAGTCACAAATATGCATGGATACCGTTATAGGTATTTTTTTGGTTATCTGTTTGGATGTTGGGTTGAGAAGGTGGAGGCTGAACTCACTTTGAGATTCTTCATTTTTCATAAATCAGCTGATTTACTTGTGACAGCCATGTTTATCCATAAGGCCTGCACAAAGAAAATATATTGTCAGGACAGTGTACAGTGTTGCAGAAAGTATATATTGTCAGGACAGTGTACAGTGTTTCAGAAAGTTCTTTTATTTTTATTTTTTTTTAAGCTCAACATTTATTAAATGCAAACCAAAAACGCTGGAGAAACAGAATATTCTATATATTATATAGTCTATTCTGGACAGTAAATTGATGTATACTTTAAACATCAATTACCTGCAAAAATCTGTTGTCTTTTTTTTTTTTAACAGAAAGAAAAATATCTGTGATGTCATGAAAAGCTTTCTTCTTTGTTGTATTGCTGCTTATGTAACAATTGTCTGCAAATGTTTTTTTTTTCTGTTGCTTTTCAGCTATACTTTTTGTTTAAAAGGTTTTTTGTTACTCTATGCACAATCTTTTTCTATGCCGACTATATGCAATTTTTCTGATTCCAAGAACATGATAAAAAGAACTCTTCGGCAGACTACTAATGTTCTACTGACCTTATGCAACAATACCTGCAGAAAATCCATTTTCTGTTAAATCCGTGTTTGACTGTATAGTTTGACATTCGTTTGTTTTAAATTGCAGATACATTGTTTTGCAATAATTGCATCTTTCAATGTATTCCATTCCATGTATTGGTACATTTTTTGCTTTCAATGTATTCCATTCCATGTATTGTTACATTTTTTTGTTTTACTATGTAGAAATGCCTTTTATTTTTTAAAAATGTTTCAGTGATCAGACAGCTATCATAAGGACTTAAAGAATACTTGTCTTTATGGACAAGGGTGGGACTATTGTCGTTTATGCTTTACAATTGTCCTGTCAGTGTAGTTCAGTCTCGGGGTGAGAGAGTAAATGAATGATGAATGATGAATGAGTGAAGAAGAAAAAAAATATCATTAAAGCACAGGGGTGTATATTAAGTCCACTAATAAACAAATGAAAGCAGAACAATTATGCTAAGAGTCTCTTTCACTTAATATTTTATAAACTGGCGTCTGTCTGTTTCTATCTAGCTATCTGTCAGTCAGTCTTTCCATCCATCCATTAATCCATCTCAAGTAAAGCTATCACGCTGGAGTGTTTGGACAACAATAAAGTCGAACATTTATGAGAATAACGTCATGTAAATTTAGATAGGAGTCTTAAATGTAGATGATTTGGGGGAGATGAAAAAGCTCACAGCGTTAGCATCCTCTTTAGTATTGGTTTCATTCTTCATCCTCTCATTGACGTCACTATCACAAACGTATTGTCTTATTTTACCTTGATATAAAAATGGCCACTTTACTCTCATCAACGTATGACATTTCTGATAAACATACAACTTGTTAGCGTGTAACGTTACTAGGTTTATGAATATATTTTTCGAACACTTTCGACTTTATTCTTATAAACGTACGACTCTTTTTTATTATCGTAACGTTACTTTAGTCATGTCAATTTAACTTTTCATTCTCAGTGTGTCTCTGACACGTCGTCGTACATGTCAGCTATTCGTCACTTATGTTCTATTTTCGTAGCTTGTCTTCAACAAAAGGGAGTTTCAGTGACGCAGTGCATGGTGGGAGGAGTGTGACTGCAGGTTTCACCTGCGACTGCCACTGCTGCTGTGAGTCGCACCTGTCGCTGATGTTTCCGGTTTTTCTTCTTTGGGCGTGTAGTTCAACGGTTTCGGACTGTCTGAAACCACCGAGGATATCGAACGGATCCGGCCCCGCAGACGGTACTGAACTTTTAGACGCACTTTTGGTTTATGTCCATGTCTACTGTCACCTGTCCTTACCCGTTTGTCTAACCTGTCTCTCTCTCTCTGTCATTGTCACCTGTGTTTAGATCGCCCCTCTCCCTTTCAGTTTCTTATCGTCTGTCATTTTCACTGTGGTACGTTTTTAGTAACGTTTTCAATTTAACCTGTCAGTTGTACCAAATGTGTCTCTAGTCACCTGTCTCTCTTTGTCTTCTGTCCTCAGTGTCTCTATTTGCTTATCCCCCATTCTCTATCCTGTCACCAGTCAGTCTGTTGATACCTCACACTTTAAAAAAACAAAGTCTCTTTTTTTTTTCTTTCCTTCTGTCCCTTTCCGCTATTGTCTCTCCTAACACCTTTGCCTCTGCTGCATGTGTCTCCCTCTCCTCCCCCGGAACCCCCTTCAGCCTCCCCCGCGTCTCTGCTGACTGACCACCGCATCTCTACGATTTCAGGAGAACCTTAAAACTGCTGGGATCTTCTTGTGCATAATGGATGCGCTGGACTCAGGACAGAAGTTCAATTTGAGACACGTAAGTCCGCCTAAACAAAAGGTTAACAGGTTGTTTGTTTTTTTTTTTTTTTTGGTCAAATTATGTTTCATTAAATATGAATAAAGAACAATAAATATCGGAAATACTTGTATAGGTAATTGAATCCAATCTACATTAAGATCGATACGCCCACCATTACTGGATACCACTTATTTGATACCAGGCACTGGACACCGATTTGACACATTAATGAAGGCTAGCTTTCACTAGGATTCGGTAGAACAGCAGGTAGATGTGGGGGGGGGGGGAGAGAAGCTGATCTTTTGCATGACAATTGAGAGTTAACTGTTTAAAAAACAGCTGCTTTTTATAGACAGTTATCTTGAAAGAAGTGCACCGGGGGGGAATTTCCTGGGTCATTTCTAAGTGATGTTTAGAGACAAACTGACACCCATCTGGTGGAATGTTTGGAAATAATTAATTATATATATATATAAAAAAAAGTCCTCCAGCTGCTATGGTTGGTTACAGAGAACTGTCTGCGAACATATGTGAGAGTAAAATCTATACCGAAATAATTGGGCCTGAAATGAGCTGCCATCTGTCTATTTGATGGAAAAAGAGATGTAAATCTTGGTCATGGTATCCACACAATGGCTGGGCCTCTGGTTTTATGTGTAATTCATACTAAACGTGACACAACTCGTTCACATGTCAAAAGAAATTTCTATTTGAAATCCTGTTCAGCCCAGAGGTGGAACCAAGTCGTTGCTTTGCAAGTCACGAGTAAGTCTCAGGTCTTTGCAGTCAAGTCTCAAGTGAAGACAGGCGAAGTCCGAGTGGAGTCCAAGTCAAGACTGAAAAGTGTCAAAGTCAAGTCCCAAGTCCTGCCGTTTCTCTTTTGAGTCCTTTTCGAGTCCTTTTAAACAAAATAATAATATATTTACACAGATCACTGCCTCTCATTTTTTGTCGTTTTTAAATCCGAACGATCACGCTCGTTGTTCGACAGCTCTTCCTCGCTGGTCGTCCCGCGATTGGCTTGACGCTATCACGTCAAAACAACGCGGGTCTCATTTGATTGGATGTTGCGCCGACAGCAACTACACACACAGACGTGCACACGTACACGATGAGAGATACACAGAGCTCCTTAATAACTCGGGTTTTGGAGAAAGTATCAAGTCATGTCGAGTCAAAGGGCTCGAGTCCAAGTGAAGTCACGAGTCACTGATGTTAAAGTCCAAGTCGAGTTGCAAGTCTCTTCACATTTGGTCAAGTCGAGTCTAAAGTCATTTAATTGGTGACTCGAGTCTGACTCGAGTCCAAGTCATGCGACTCGAGTCCACACCTCTGGTTCAACCACTCACTCAACTTTATTCTAATCTGAGGTTATTTACTATTTATTTTTCCATGTTCCATGAGACTGATTAAATATTTTGTACATTTTTCAGGAGGCTGATTTGGAGACCACAGAGAACTTCCTGCCTGCTCCTGACCCGGCTCATTTGGAGAAGAAACCAGGCTTCAAGAAGAAGCTGTTCATTGGGTTGGGTCTGGTTCTGTCAGCAGCTGCTCTGTCTCTGATCACTGGGTTGCTGGTTTGGCATTTTCACTGTGAGTTCATTTATTGTTTTTTTTTTTGACCGCAGGTTTGGACCCAGTCAGTGCCCAGACAGTTTTTGTTAGAACTTTTTTTTTTAAAAAGCTTTGTGATTAGATACAGGCTGAAGACGGGTCATCTGATAGGAAGAAGAGAAGTCATCTTTATTTTCAGACCCTCCCAACAAAATTAGCACTGCACATGTAATGCATTAACTCGAACCACAAAACTTCTAATGGCTTCTAGTGACGTCATAATAAACTCATCATTGATTGGATGTCGCGATGCTATGCTGTCAGAAAAGTACAGTTTTTCCAACGTTGTTCGTGTCGCATCAGAACTCCCGTTGCACCTCCTGGTATTAAATTGCGTGTCGTTGTGTTCTTTATTTTGTTTTTCGTGGAGCGTCGCTGCCCATTTTGCTGTTTCGTCTATTGCCTTTGATGTGAGCGCCCCATTAGGCTGTTGGCTTTTGTGTTTTGTTTTTTTCTATTCATGACAAATTAGTTGTGAGGTTGTGTTTGAATTACAATTGAAATGGGCTGACAAAGGTCCAAAAAAGTCTTTATTTCGGATATGGTATCTCAGAGGTATCTTGCATTGTCCCTGCTGGTCTCAATCATTGAGAGAAATCGCGAACATGGACGTCATCCTACAGATTGTCTCATCTGCGGTCTTTAAATTTCTCTCTCTGTTTGCTTCAGTACGCAGAGATGTCAGGGTGCGCAGAATCTACATTGGTTCTATGGAAATCAATGACCAGCGATTTTTGCCAGCCTACGAAGATCCCAGCAGTTCAGAGTTCACTGAGCTGGCTGCACTTGTCAGTCGACAGGTGAGTGTTCAGAGTCCCAGATTTTTGTTTTTTTGTTTCGTTTTTTTTGGGCCACTCGTGACCAGTATTTTTTTTTTGTTTAGTTTTTTTTGGGCCACTCGTGACCAGCGTTTGACATTTTCTGTCCTTCAGCTGAAGCTCCTTTATTCCAGAAACTCTGTGTCCAGTAAATACTTTACTGGTTCCACAGTCCAGGCTTTCAGGTACGAGTCACATGACATGACATGTAATGCCTGTAGAGGTGGTTTATGTCAGGACGTTTGCCCTTGCTGTAAAATCTAACACATTTAAAGTATGTCAAAACAAAACATTTGTTCAAATGAAGATTAAATTAGCATTGCGAATCTAAAGAAAAAGCCTGTTTTTGCTGCTACAGTGAAGGCGAAAGCAGCGACGGCATTGTGGCGTATTATCAGTCGGAATTTGACGTTCCCGTCCCCCAGCAGAGGTCACTCGATGAAGCCATTGAGTCTCTGCAGCCACCTCCAGAAAGTGGTCGACATGGGCGACTACTGCTGAAACCTGTAGACGCTCTGAGCGTCAACACCGTCATCTCTAAAGGTTTGAGGTTTTAACACTGTATGTCACAATCACAGGGCAATCAAAAATTGCTATCTAATTATCTAATAATCTAATTGTTTTTATTTATGAATTATTTCGCAGCAATTGATCCGCGCATGATGAGAAACTCTTTATATGGTGAGATGCGCTGTTTTCTTAATGTTGGTCGTTGGTAATTGTTCAGTTTTGTTCACGTTCAGCTGTTTTTCCGCTGTACTTAAAAAGTCCACTTCTGCATCATGTCTATGATACATTTAATGTAACGATGCGTTGACCAAGCGCCAAGTGTTCTTTTAACAGCCTAATGTTGTACAACGCCAACTGTATTTCAGTGAAAAAGTCATTTGACGTTCACGTCAGAGAGGCGGGGATTCTTCGTTCTCCGGGTTTTCCGGACACTTCCTATCCTCCTAATGTTTACCTCCAGTGGAGGCTTCGAGCAGACCCTGAACACAGGGTCCACCTGGACTTTCACACCCTCATCCTCGAGGACGACTGTCAGCAGGACTTCATCAAACTCTACGACTCTCTGGCTCCTATAGAACAGAGAGCTCTGACTGAGTGAGTGTCACTTTAACCCAGTGGTCCCCAACCTCCCTGAGCTGCAGTACCGGCAAAAAAGGTTGGGAGGTTGAGAGGTTTTTTTTTTACCTTAAGAGTCAGAGCGGTACTTCTTCCCTGCAATGAAGTATTGTTTGGTGCTATAGTAACTCTCCAGATACATTTTGTTCTTGAGCAACCTGCGGATCGTTTTGTACAGGTGAATGAGTTGCAAATAACCAAATCTTTCGGCCAACCGCTGGAACATTTGGACCTCCGTCAAGTAAAAAGCTGTTGGAAAACAGTGATCGCTTTCAAACGTTGACGAGGCTCAAGAGACAAAAATGAGAAACTAAGCAATTTCTACTGCGATTATAAGATGCTGGGCAGTTACAATACAGACGCTGTAGGAATTTGTTGTAACTGTGTAGCGTTAAGCAGGGTTACCAGGTCGAAATGTGAGCGAGAGGCGGCGCTGACCGTGCCGACTCGCTCTGCTCCGTTAACGCGGAGAAGCAATCGCCAGAGTTTTCAAACCTCTACACTCTGTGACCTATATATAATGAGGACGCAGTTCTCCACCCCGACAATCCTTCGTCTAAACGCAAGGTCGAATCAGCACTACAGCTCCAGGATCCGGAGCTGTATCGTTGCTGCGTAAACAGGGCGTAAAAGTCTGGAAGAAAATCTGGTGTCCCACAGGGCTATATCCTCGGCCCCCTGCTGTTCATAGCGTACCTATATTTCTGTGTTGAGGTTATGATTTCAAATCCTTTCCAAGTCGATTAGTCTCACAGTAAGGTCCATTTGACGAGTCATTTAGTTACTTCATCACATTGACCGAGTAGCAATGAGCATGTTTCTCTCCACACATTGGTTTTGTAGCTTTAGCTAATGGCGATGCAACAATCAGTTGTTCAATCTAGTGATGCTTGCATAACAAGTCACTTTTCCTCTCTTGGTTTTTCGATCGTTTCATCCACCCAGGTGGTTTACACAGGGATACTCTGGTCATGTAGCCACTCCAGCATATCTTGAGTGTGAATTCCACTGTTTGTTTGTTTTTTGGTTTTTTTTGATTAATGCACAACTGGTACTGCTTTTCCCCTAAGTGTGCCCGGGAGCAATAATAGGTGGATCAATGCGTTTTTGTATGAATTTTCCTTCCATGTCAATTAAAGTTACCACCGATATTTTAAGTGATTATTGACATTGGTCAGTTAAATTGAGGATAAAACTTTAGCACAAACCATCAGAGGTAGAGAGTAGGCATGCTAACCGCTACGCCATGAAACTGACTTTAATGAAGGCACGGACGGGATTCGAACCCGTGATTTTCAGTTTACGAGACTGACGCCTTACCACTTGGCCACCGCGCCCTCTCTTGATGTCAACACGTTTGTCTGTTAATGCCCTAGTGTCCATCATGTTAATTTGTTCTTTTTTTTTACCATACATATATACCAGTTCTTGTCTAAATCAGTTGTTTAAACTAAACTTTCTGTTTTTCTTCGCTTCCAGACAGTGTGGTTACCCTCATCATTCCCTCTCTTTCATTTCATCGGGAAATGTGATGTTGTTGACCCTGGTCACTAACGAGGACAAAAACTTTCCTGGATTCAGAGCAAACTACTCACAGATTCCCATTGGACAACAACGTATGACGGTCAACACGATAATAGTATTTTAGAAAAAGAAAGTGAACTACGCACAACACAAAATGTGACCTCTGCTTTTAACCCATCACCAAAGTGAACACCTGGGGAGCAGTGGGTGGGGACGGTGCCTTGCTCAGAGCACCTCAGTGGTAACTTGGCAGCTGGTGGAGTTGAACACGAAGCCTTCTGGACCCAAGTCCGCTTCCTCAACCGCTAAGCCACCACTGCCCTATTCTAATAATGGATGATTTTATATACACTATATATAGATATATGCATGTATGTATATATATATATGTATATATATGTATATATGTATATATATGTATGTATATATATGTATATATGTATATATATGTATGTATATATATGTATATATGTATATATATGTATGTATATATATATATGTATATATATATATATATATACTGTATATACATATACACACACACAGAGGAACCTCTGTTTTTCCATGATCCGCGCTGAAGGCCATTCGTGAACCAAAAAGTTCAAAAAACTGAAACAATTTTCCCCGTAGGAATCAATGTGAAATGGATTTGTACCTTCCTGGACATTCCCTCCCGCGTGATTGCTCATTCAAACGGTTTCAACAGTATTTTGTATTTTGGGGGAAATTGTTCAGTTTTCAAACTTTCGGTTCACCAAAGGTACTTTGAGCCCAGTATAAACAGGGCGAACTGTCTTTAACTTCCTGACCTGGGATCTTCTTGTGTCCAGAATGTGGAGGAACACTGTTGGAAGAAAAAGGCTTTATCTCGTCTCCGTTCTTCCCTTCCAACTTTCCACCTCGAACCTCATGTGTGTGGAACATTGAGGTAAAAACATTTGACAGAAATGTGAAAGTCAAAATTCTGTTTAAAAAAACACTAATTTGATTTGATTTCTTTTTTTCTTTTTTTTTCTTTTCTTAAGGTCCCTAAGGAAAAGTTCATAAAGGTTCAGTTCCACAAGTTTCTGTTAGGAAATGAGAGTGAAAACTGCCGTAGAGATTATCTTCAAATAAATGATCAAAGGTTACAACATTCTTAGTTGTTAGTTTACTAAAAAAATGTAAAAAAAAAAATGTTTGTTTACATAAGATTTTTTTAAAATCCTTATAATTTCTTGTGGGAATTTCTGCTGCCTTTATAAGTTGTTTTAAGAGTCAGTTGTGTCACAATTTGTTTAATTTCTGCTGCCTTTATAAGTTGTTTTTAAGAGTGTGTGCTTTCCTCAAAAAACTTTCTGGTTCACAATTCTTGTTGTTGTTGTTGTATTGTTTTCAAATTGTAAAGCTAATGTATTTGTGAAGCTATTAGTATGGTTATAAAACAAATTCTTTCTCGCAGATTTTCCAAAATACAAGTACATTTAATCTCACTTTACATTTTCCCTTTTTCTATCTTCAGACTTTGTGGCAGAGAGTTAAAAAACTCTGTTTTTACCAGTACAAAAAACCAGATGACCATTAAATTTCACTCCGACTCCTCTTATGTGGATCAGGGTTTTACTGCGGAGTACGAAGCCTTCATTCCCTCCAACCGTAGGAGTGATTTTTATTTCGTTTAATTTTCTGACCTGTTCACAAACTTTGTGTTTTTAAGCACATCTGTGTGTTTTTTTGGGTTTGGTTTCACCCAGCTTGCCCGGGAAAGTTCAGATGTTCCAACAACCTGTGCATAAACATGACTCTACACTGCGATGGTTGGGACGACTGTGGAGATAGCAGTGATGAGCAGGACTGTGGTGAGTCCAGATGCTCTGGTTTCATATTTACATATATTTAGTTGAATCCGCAGAGTCATTTTTAGGGCCGTGTTTGTTTGTTTGCATTTTCTCAGACTGCGACCAGTTTCAGATGAAGTGTAAAAATGGTCTCTGTAAACCGTATTTCTGGAGGTGTGACGGTTCTGACGACTGCGGGGACAGAACTGATGAGGAAAACTGCGGTGAGTTGTCCAAAAACGCTGTCAAAAACCAATTCCAAATAAACTGGAAAAAATAACTTTTTCAATTTTTCTTTTCTTTTTTTTTTTCTCTCATTGTAGGAACATGTAAAGCAGGGGAATTCTCCTGCAGGAATGGGAAATGTATCCCAGAGAAACTCAAGTGTAACTATAAAGATGACTGTGGAGATGGATCTGATGAGTCCAAGTGTGAAAAATGTACTTATATTCCTTTTAACTATGAGTTTATGTATGAAATAATTGAGCTGTCATTTAGTACGGTAATCTGGTGTCATACCCTTACCTAATTTTCCGGACTATAAATTGCACTTGCATCCTTTGGCTGGGTTTGCAACTTATTCTCAGATGTGACTTATATATCAAAATATATGTTTAAATTTTTATTTTCACACCGACAGCCACTAGAGGGCACTCTAGCTGGATGGTTTTACTTATACTCCGGAGCAAATTATGTTTTTTTTTTCTCTTCTTTATTATGCATTTTTTGGCTGATGAGACTTATGCAGCAGAGCAACTTATAGTCCGGAAAATACGTTAATGATGTTAACGAATAGAAAATCTTGAAATGACATGCAATTGATGAAATAATCTGAGCTCAGACAAATCAACACAAAACAGCTACATTTTACAAATGACAGTAATAATATCATAGCTTATACTTTTAGTTGTTTTCTTACTTTCATCTATTTTATTCTTTGCTCAACGTAACTGTTACAAGAAGGTGGTATTAATTAATTCACTAGGCCGTTAACTGGTTAGTTGTTCTGTCTCTCTCTCACATTTTAGCTCTGGTTCTGCAGCACTGCTCCGCATTCACCTTCCGCTGCTCAAATGGACAATGCATCAGTAAAGTGAACCCGGAGTGTGACGACGAGAAAGACTGTGAGGACGGATCAGATGAGGAAAACTGCCGTATGTTACCTAAAAAAAACTCACTCACTCACTATAAATAGACCACTGGACTTGTTTGGTGTTTGGAAGACACTTTACCTAATATCCAAAAAGCTTCTTAAGTTCTAACTTAACTGACTGCTTACAAATTCCAGTATTTTAGCCTCTGATTGACTGAAGCGACACGATCGAGAGTGAATCTGAAAATAGTCAGCGCTCGCTAATGTCTTGATTTATCGATCGCATGAGGTAGCGATTCGCAAATTTTGAGGCACAAGATGACATACTTAACTGTTCTTGGGTACATACTGTATATGGCCCAGTGTTTTAAGCTTCCGATCGCACCGTTGCAGGGAATTGCTTGCACTTATACTAGCCTAGTTATACTATTTAAAGTAAGTAAAAAAAAAAAAAAAGATTTTTGTTATAAAATCCTTTTTTTTCCCCACCAATTCTTAATTCTTCACAATCCTTTGTTGTGTTTTTGGTCTTTTTTTTTTTTTAGGGTGTGGCACAAGGCCATATCGAAGTTCCAGAATAGTGGGGGGTCAGGTGTCCCGTGAAGGGGAGTGGCCTTGGCAGGTTAGCCTTCAAATCAAAGGCACCGGTCACGTGTGCGGGGGGTCGGTGTTGAGTCAACAGTGGCTGCTGACAGCTGCTCATTGTGTTCAGGACAATGGGCCAAACAAGTAGGTGATCTCTTATCTCTTGGCTGTCTGTTGCCATCACACAAAAAAGGTTCTTCATCGTACTTTTTCCTCGGGGGCAGGTACTCACAGGCTGACCAGTGGGAAGCCCTGCTTGGTCTCCATGTTCAGAGTCAGACCAACGAGTGGACGGTGAGGAGGAGCATAAAACGCATCATCGCTCACCAGGATTACAACCCGCTGACATATGACAACGACATAGCTCTGATGGAGCTTTCCCAGGAGGTGGTGCTCAACCAGAACATCTGGCCCATCTGCCTCCCATCCTCCACCCATGATTTCCCAGCAGGCCAAGAGGCTTGGATCACAGGCTGGGGAGCCACCAGAGAGGGAGGTGAGAACGGAAAAGGTTTTATTTTTTTTGAAATGTCAGTCAATTAAAAATAAATGATGATAAGGTCCATTGTTCAGTCTGTACTTCTCAAATAGTGGGGCTGGTGGGGGGGGGGTGCAACGGGCTTCCAATGGAGTATGGTATGGGCACTGGACATAAGTGTACCACTGCTCTAATGCTTAAATGATAACAAGCCTCCAGTCACTAGGTGGCAGCAACTCATACAGTGTCATACAGATAAAAAATATACATGTTATAAGGTTCTCAAGAGGGGGAGAAGGTACCAGTCTATTGTCCAATGCCATGAGTAGGTCAGTAGTAACCTTAACCAGTGCTGTTTCTGTGCTACGGTGTGATCTGAACCCTGATTGGAAGGCTTCAAATAAACTCGACAAAATCGACAAAAGCTTACTCAAACATTTTCCACACAAAAGGGAGATTTGATATTGGTTGATAAGGTTCCAGAATCTATTGTAAGGGTTTGACTACAGCAGTTTAGATTGCTCTACCTACACAGGCAGTCTGTATTGATTGATTGATTGATTGATTGATTGATTTGATCTAACCCTAAGGTTTTAATAAGGCAAAATGTTTCCTTAAACCAGTAGTTCTTAATTATTTTCTTCATGACAGAAATGTTATCAGTCCCTCCTCAACCGCCCCTACGATCCACACCCCCGCAAATTGAAATACTGTTGAGAACCTGAAAACACGTATATTTTTTATCTGTACAAGCCACTGTATGAGTTGCTGCCACCTAGTGACTGGAGGCTTGTTATCATTCAAGCATTACAGCAGTGGTACACTTTTTGTATGGTTCTTAGACCTTTTTGGTCATTTCCAATGCCAAACAAGTAGGATTTTTTTTTTAAACCCCTCCTGCCCCACAGAGAACTTTGACTTTTCTCAAATTTATAGAACAACACCAAATAACATCTTATTTTATAATGAATCAAAACGAATAACATCAAATAACACGTCCAAACACTTTGACAAGAACAAGACCAGTTCTGCAGGAACATGTAGTTTGTCTTGTATAAATAGTTTTATTTTTGGTGGGGTTTTTTTTATATCAATTTATCTTAAAAGGGTTGTTAATCTTTTAGGAAACACTGCCACCGTCCTACAGAAGGCTGAAGTTCGAATCATCAACAGCACAGTGTGTAAGCGCCTGATGAATGATGAGATTTCTGAAGAGATGCTGTGTGCAGGAGTCCTAAAAGGAGGCGTGGATGCATGTCAGGTATTGACCAATAACATAATAACATAACATGGCGCTTTGGCCCAGAGGCAATGTCTCTGTCATTGGTGTGGAACCCAAGGGTTCACCTCCTGGGCAAGTTCAAATCCCGGTTAGGGCAGTTGGATAAACAAGAAAAAAGAGAAAAAAATTCATTTGAGTTTAACGAGTCTTTATCCCCCCCCCTTCCTTCCCTCAGGGTGACTCTGGTGGGCCCCTGTCGGTGACCACTCCTAGTGGGCGCGTCTTTCAGGCAGGCTTGGTCAGCTGGGGTGACGGCTGCGCACGGAGGAACAAACCTGGAGTCTACACAAGGATCACAAAATACCGTAGCTGGATTAAAGACAAAAGTGGAGTTTAACTGAAACTGCTGCTTTCTAAACCCACAACATGTAAACTCAACTATTACTGTCTACTCAGTTTACAAACACACAAGTGAAAACTAAGGAAAACGACTCAGGAAATGCTGTTAGCTTTTAATTACATTTAGGCACTGATTTAATGTTTAACACATTTTATACTTTTTATGTTATTATGTAAAAGGCCAAACCAAGAAAGTGTTCTATCGCACTTTTTTTGTTCTTAATTCTGGTTTTCAGATGTAGTTTTTTTAGTTTGAGGGGGGGAAAAAAAGCTTTGAATTCATTAGAGGTTTTCCTCTAAATATTTGTACATTTTATTGCAAAAACGTTGTTTGTTTGTTTCTCATTATTTATATTGTAGTCTGTCTTTGTTTTCGACAACGGGAGAATAACTGTTTTTCTGGTGAAGGTGTAATTTTTTACTTAAATCTGTTTTAAGCTTAAAACAGAAGGTATGTGTTGAATGCCTTGCACTTTTTTAACCTGTGAAATTTTTAAAGAAAGAAAAAATGGTAAAACCAAATGTGTATATTGTAGATATATGTATTATGTACATGGTCTTTGATATTTCTAAAAAAATATATATAAATGTCAAAGCTCCAACAATAAACTCAGTTTTACACTTAATACAAGATTTTGTTGTCATTAATAAACCAAAACTCAATGTACTTTATTTGTCATATACTCAGCGAACACACTGTAGTGAAATTATAGATATACATATACATTCTATATTATATTTTCTTCATTTAAAGTGAGATTTTAAGATTAGAATTCCGAGAAAAAAATTATCGTGTAAAAAATTTTTTTTACACGATAATACACACCACAGCGTATTTGTCCCCCCGAGTACAGTATTTTACTCGATTTTATTACCCTTCACTATCACCATGCATCAAAACAATACGACGGAAAGCGGAAAACAAGCGGAAGTGACGCATTGCAAAGAGGGAAATCCAAAAACGGAAACGTAGAAGTAGAATCTCCGAGTCAAGCGTTCAAAAGCTGTAAAGAACGTCAGAAGTAATACGCAAAGTGAGTGAAAATAGATTAATTTAAGATAAAACCGCGAGAAGTTATTCTTTGTTCTATACGATAGGAGGGTACGTGTTAGTAGTGCGCATATCCATACGGTTCTATGAAGAACTAACAGAAGCTAACACGGTTAACGCTGCTAATTTCCGTCTTCTGTTTAGGCTTTATTTTGGTTTCTCAAAAACAAAACAAAAAGAACAAACAAACAAAAAACCCCAACAAAAAACAGCATATTAACATGAATGATAGATATTTTTTTTGTCATTTTCAGTAAACAGCTTTATGCATCAGGATCTGTGCATTGCATTAAGAACGATTTTATTAGTTTTTTTTGACAGTAGAAAATTATTTTATGTTATATATTACTTTTGACGCAGGTGAAACTAAATAAATATTCCCTGTCTTGAAGGGAACGCAAATTTCAATATGTGTGCATTATTTCAACTAATTATTTAAACAATCGAAATTTGATAATTACAACATTTCAGATTTGTTCCTTTTCAGAATTGCCATTTATTTTTTTTGCAAATAAAAGTCATTTTAAAAAATTTATTTATTTTTTTGCAAATAAAAATCATTTAAAAATATGTCTCTTTTATCATCGAAATAATAAAAGAATAAGAACAATGCAGAGAGTGTCTCGGCTGAAACGTGAACTTGAGATGCTCAGCACTGAACCTCCCCCTGGAATAACGTGCTGGCAGACGGAGGAACAAATGGACAAGCTGCATGCTCGTAAGTTGCCAGACTTTCTGACCATTTTTATTTTTTACCCATCATAATTATAATTCAAATCAGAACACTTTGGGAAAAAAATATTACCTTTTAATCAAAGCTCTGCAGAAATCTCTGTATCTGGTCCTTTGCAGAGATTGTTGGCGGAACAGGAACTGTTTATGAAGGTGGAATCTTCTCACTTGAGATCAGTGTCCCACAGAGGTTTGAGGTTTCAATTGACATTACTGATGCTTGAGTGATGACTTTACACTAACAGCTGTAGAGATTTAACGAATTCAACATATAAATTGAGTGCAAAGTGATTGTCTGTGCTGTCCTTACCCCTTTTTTTTTCTTTACCATTGTCTTTTGTGATGTCACGCATCTGTTTAACAATGTAAATTGTACATGGGCACATTATCAAACTACTGTTCCCTGCTAGGTACCCATTTGAACCTCCCAAAATCCGTTTCCTGACTCCTATCTA
>NC_024316.1:683505-699858 GCF_000523025.1 Cynoglossus semilaevis
CCCCACCAGAATATCCCCTTGTCCCCTACCCCCCCCCCGCCAGCCCCTAGAGGGCACTCTAGGCTTGTGTACCAGTCTCTGCTACTCTTGTAAGTCGCAGTTTTTTCATTCTTGGCTGGTGTGACTCATACTCCGGAGCGACTTATAGTCCGGAAAATATGGTATATTTCTGACAGTGCAATGTGATTTACCTGGTGCGGGTGTGCACTGGACACTGGCCTGGAGCTTTGATTCTTCTATCTCCTGCTGGAACTCCTCCAGATCAGGATCGTCTAGGATGAATAATCGTGATCATAATTAGTGTTGTTTGATCAGAATCAAGATTTTTTTTTTTTTTTTTTGTACCGTATCACCCAGCCCTACCAAGAGGTCAGTGAGACGTGGAACTGCAGTAATACACACACACACACACACAACACTCACTGGCTGACCGGTGCACAGCTGGCTGTATTGAAAAGCCATTAAGGAGTATCAGGTCGCTGGATTAGCACTTTTATGAGTATAGGTCAGTTTAGTGATGGGAATTCCAGCTCGTTTAAAAGAACCGGACTCTTTAGGGTTGGCTCACCATTGGTCTGTTTATCATCCATCCATCCGTCCATCCATCCATCTATCTATCCATCTATCTATCACTGTTTTAAGTTTACATACTTAAAGGGCTTTTCCTAGACTGATGTTTAAATATTTTTAAAAAAATATATCTGTTTTAAGTTTACATACTTAAAGGGCTGTTCTAAGTAATGTTCTACTCTGCCTTCAGTCTCAGCTTCAATTCAAGTGGTAAACCATCTGATCCTGGTCCGACAAGTTAGTTGTTTGTGTGAATTAAAGTGGCTTAATATGGCATTTATTTCACAGGGACTATTATAGATATAGTAGAAGAAAATGTTGAACTACCTAAATCTGTAATACTGTATGTAAAGCTCAATTTTCCCTGTACTACTTTTGACCTAGAAAGTGAAGGTTTCGCCAGGGCAGGCATCTGTGTTCTTACAGTTTGAGTCTGCGTGAGCAGGGTACATGGCCACAGTTCTCCTTGGCAGCTCTTCATCATTGGTGCTTTGCTCAATGTCCCACTGGCTGGTTTTGTAGCTCTCACAGGGGTTGTAAACACAGCACTGGTAGGCATACGGCATCTCTATCACCCTGTATACAACAAACCGATCAGAGTTAAATCAGGAAAAAAAATATATACACAGAGAGTATACATCTCTTTGATATACGTACGCCATGTAACTCCCCAAAAACAGATTAAGTCGGTTTGTTTTTACCTCATGCGTGGAAAGTGGTCTGGGCTGAAGCTCTTGTATAAATCCTTGTTGCCTTTTAGTTTCAGGTGGGTCAGCCCACTTAGACCTGAGACAGGGACTGAGCTGAGACTGTTGTCACTGAGGTCACTGGGAGGAACACGGAAACAGAGAGAAATTAGAAGGCTGTTACAATAACAGATCGATAGATGGATAGATGGATAGAGAGATGGATGGATGGATAGGTGGATAGATGGATGGATAGATCGATAGATAGATAGATAGATGGATGGATAGAGGGATGGATAGATGGATGATAGATGGATGGATAGATGGATTGATAGATGGATAGATGGATGGATGGATGGATGGATGGATGGATAGATAGATGGATGGATAGATAGATGGGTGGATGGATAGATGGATGATAGATGGATAAATTAATGATAGATGGATAGATAGATAGATGGATGGATAGAGGGATGGATAGATGGATGATAGATGGATGGATGGATGGATGGATGGATGGATGGATGGATGGATGATAGATAGATGGATGGATGGATGATAGATGGATAAATTAATGATAGATGGATAGATAGATAGATGGGTGGATGGATAGATGGATGATAGATGGATGGATGGGTGGATAGATGGATGGATGGATGGTTGGTTGATGGATAGATGGATAGAGAGATGGATGGATGGATAGGTGGATAGATGGATGGATAGGTGGATAGATGGATGGATGGATGGATGATAGATGGATGGATAGAGGGATGGATAGATGGATGATAGATGGATGGATGGATGGATGGGTGGATAGATGGATGGATAGATAGATAGATGGGTGGATGGATAGATGGATTGATAGATGGATAGATGGCTGGATAGATGGATAGATGTATGGATGGATAGATGGATGATAGATGGATGGATAGATGGATGATAGATGGATAAATTAATGATAGATGGATAGATAGATAGATGGATGGATGGATGGATGGAGGGATAGATAGATAGATAGATGGATAGATGGCTGGATAGATGGATAGATGTATGGATGGATAGATGGATGATAGATGGATGGATGGATGGATGATAGATGGATGGATGGGTGGATAGATGGATGGATGGATGGATGGATGGATGGTTGGTTGATGGATAGATGGATGGATGGATGGAGGGATAGATAGATAGAGGGATGGATGGATAGAGGGATGGATAGATGGATGATAGATGGATAAATTAATGATAGATGGATAGATAGAAACCCTGAACAGTGGATGTTACGGGATATTAGTAACTAGTATTGGTATATACAGTAAGTGGATATTAATAATTAGTATTAGTAGGGTTTGATGTAGTAGCAGTAGTAGTAGTAGCAGCAGCAGGTAGTAGAGGATTATTGTTGTTGATAATTAATATTTGTTATACATATACAGTATACACATATATACACACAATACCCATATATGTGTATATATATCTATATATATACACATATACGTACATGCATATGTGTAAAAGAAAATACACATACATATACACGAGCATATACACAGGGTATAGAATATTACGGTAAAATAGAAATATAATAATATTAAATGGAATACGATGTTGTGTTTATTGCACTCGAGAGAGAAAGAGAGTGATTTAGAGATTTAAAAAAAGAGAGAGAATTGTTTTTCAAAGCAGGTGAGGGTCAACAAGGAGTTAACTCACAGTTTTGCAAGAGAATGGAGAGACAGAAAGGCATCGGGGTGAATCCACTCGATCTTGTTCCAGCTGAGGTCACTACAAAGACAAGAATGTCAACTTCTGTCCACTTCTCAGTGTGTGCCCAGCAGTCATTAGAGTCAGATCACATTTGACAAATACAAAATAAATGGCCTTACAGTGATCTGAGAGAGTTCAGCTGCTGAAAGGTACTGGACTCAATCCTCCTGATCTGGTTGTGCTGTAGACCACTGTTGATAAAGGCACACGGATACATTAAAGCTAAGTTTTCACAGGTGTCATTCTCTTGTTGTATGTTAAAGAGAGAGAACGAGAGAGAGAGAGAGAGAGCATGTATGTACGTAATAGGGATTTACATTTCCTGCAGAGAAGAACAGTGGTAAAAGCTTGGCAAATCCTCAATCTGGTTGTATGACAGCTCCCTGTAAAAAAAAAAAAAAAAAAAAAAAAAAACACACACACTCACTCGTAAACACAGTGACCAGCTGTGGGTTTACAGCGTGGGAAAATTTAAGGGTGACAGGATCTTTTGGGTGAGGAGCGGATTTTGCGAGGAAGGCGATACATCAGGACAATGATGGGGGTGTGTGGAAATGGGGGTGGGGGTGGTCCTGTGGTGCCGGTTGTGATAGAGTTTCATAGACAAGGTTGTGTAGCTGCGACGGCCCAGGGGCACAGCTCGTCCACAGATGGCGTTTGTGTGCATGACTGTGTCGTATGTACTCACAGCACTTTGAGACTAGGCAGCTGCTCGCACAGATCCATGGGGAGGTTAGAGAGACCCGCCCGGGTCAGAGTCCTGCAAAAAAAAAAAAAAAAATATAGTTTCAGATTATTGTTAAATGAAAGAATCAATAATTGTCTAATAGTACAGTAACTCCCCATCCCACTGTTGGTCTGACTTGGTCAAACCTGTCGGTAACAGACGTACCGTATTTTCAAGTCTGTAAGTCACACTTTTGTCCATCCTGGCTGGGTTTGCGACTTATACTTATGAGCGACTTGTATATTACAATATATAATTTTATATGTTTGTTATTTTTACACAAACAGCCGCTAGAGGGCACTCTAGGCTTGTGTACCAGTATCTGCTACTCCCGTACCAGTGAAAATGTACGTTTGTTAATTTCACACTGACAGCCACTAGAGGGCACTCTAGGCCTGTGTATCAGTATCTGCTACTCTTGTACCACTGAAAACTTACATTTGTTATTTTCACACTGACAGCCACTAGAGGGCACTCTAGGCTAGTGTACCAGTATCTGCTACTCCCGTACCAGTGAAAATGTACGTTTGTTAATTTCACACTGACAGCCGCTAGAGGGCACTCTAGGCTTGTGTACCAGTATCTGCTACTCCTGTACCACTGGAAATTCACGTTTGTTATTTAATTTCCATGTTCGTTATTTTCACACTGACAGTCACTAGAGGGCACTCTAGGCTTGTGTAACAGTATCTGCTACTCCCGTACCACTGAAAATGTACACGTTTGTTAATTTCACACCGACATATTTTTCATTTGGATATGGAAACGCTGGATATTTTCAATGTATTTTTCACTCCTGATCAGTACTGCACTACTGCTTCTTCACTTTTCACTTTGTGAATGAATGCCACGGTTTTACCCTCAATGTAAGTTACAGTAGATGAGAACGTTCTCCCAGTATACTCAGTATACTACAAACTGAACTGTCTGTGTTAAATATACGGTACCCGGGCCAAAACTGGCCCGCTTGATGAATTTTGAAAATTTGGAGAAAAAAAAAGCACACAAACACTTCACGTTCAGGAAATGTTTTGTAAAATTGTATTTCATTAAATATGAAGATGTATCTATTGTACTGTAAACAGACTTTTTGTTATTTATAGGTAATTATGTCATGATTGTACTGGTCCGGCCCACTTGACAACTAATTAGGATGTGTACAGCTTCTGAACCAAAATGAGTTTGACGTGAGCTTTGATATGAACCGTAACAGTCAGGAACGGGAACCAGTTTGGTTCTACAAATGTTGTCACTGCATTATAGTGTTTCTTGTTGTGTGCGTTGTTGTGTAGTTAAACGGCACACTCACAAAATTTCTAGGCTGGTTGTTCCCTTCAGATCCGGAAACTCTTTAATTTCAGTTGCTCCGTTGAGAGAACTGCAGACAAACGGAAAAAAACAAAAAGTCGTTACATAAACATACATACACCTGAGATTGTGTGATGAGTTTGTTAAATGTGTTGTTGAACTGTTCAAATTCAGGGGCCACATACAGCCTCTCTTTTTTTTCATGCAAAAAAAGTGGATTAGAAAATCGTCATATTTAATGAAATATCAGTTTACATAACATCATGAACATGAAGTGTTTGTGCTTTTTTTTTTTAAATGTATCAAGCAGGCCGGATTGAACCTCCTAGCAGGCCAGTTTTGGCCTACGGGCCATATGTTTGACCATCAAAATCCAACAGAGGCCTTTTCCCACTACCAGGTGTAATAAGTCATACATGATTTCAAACCAGTTGTAGTGGGACACAGAAAAAAAAAAAAAAAAAAAAAAAGAACAACTGATGATGTCATACTTACAGTGTGTGTAAGTTGGGTAAAAACTGGAAGGCGGATCTCCCTACAGACTGGATTGGGTTCTCATAGAAGTGACTGTACACAAAAGAGATGTTTTATTTATTGGTTGGATTAAGAGGTTATATAGAGAAATAATAAATGAAAAATAAATTAAAATATTGATTTAACCCCCCCTCTTAAAAACTACTGTAAAATCGGAAGACGTTTGCACTTGCTCTTGTAACGTCACCAAGGAGCAATACACTTGTAAGGGCCGGTTGTAAATAGAAGACTGTATAGATGTAACTACTGACTAATGTATTAATAAAAATAATAAATAGTATTAATAAATATTCTGCAACTAATTGGTATTTAGTCGAGTTCCAAATATTGTCCATTTCTGTGTAATTAAAAAAAAAATTCAGGTTTTTAAGGACCCTACAAAAAGACTAAGTGGGCCAAATTTGGCCCCCGGGCCTTGAGTTTGACCCGCGTGTCTTACATGGTTTGTAGTTCAGGATTTCCCACAAAGGCCTGCTCGGGAATGGCTTTGATATTGTTGTTGTGGAAACCACTGAAAATATAAGAACAGAGAGGATTTGTTTTGTGCATGTGGGATTTTTTTTTGTGTGTGTGTGTATGTGTGAATGTGTGTTGTTGTGTGTGTGAGCGGTCAATGACATTTCAATGTTGCACCTGCTGTTGCACAGCTGAAAAACATTTTTTTTTGGACATGCGAGATGTAAACACACGCTGTATGTGTGACACACATGCACCGTGCAGAACATCTGTTTGGTGTGTGTGCGTAAGTGCGCGTGTGAGTGTGTGTGTGTGTGTGTGTAGCGGCGTGGGTGTATATCCAGCACCTGCTCAGGGTGAAAAGAGATCGTATCCGAGTGCCACATTAAAATCACTTAACGGGATTAGGGAGGGATAACGCAACCATGATAGACATTTCAGGCAGGTGTGTCTCAGTGTGCTGCTGTCCGTCCGTGTGTTTGTCCACTCACAGTTCCTGGAGTTTGCTCAGTGTCTTGATGGCCACAGGAAACTCCTGCAGATTGTTGTAGTTTAAATCCCTGGGAGTGAAACAGGAGAGGATTAAAACGCACACGTTTAGAATGCAGTGACGGTTTCGTGACCGTCACACAACAGTGAGTGAGACGGCTCTGAAGTTTGAAACGCGTCGCTTTCAATAAACAACGCGCGTCCAGACACGTCTAGGCGTCTCCGTAAGCTTTGACATCGTTCATCGTTGTATACGTTGTGTCAGACATCAGGAAAATGGACTCGAAATCAGCTTCGTCTGTTGAAACTTTCCAGAAATGTTTTATCAGGAAGGAATTGATGACAGTGTGAGAAGTATTGGTTGTTTTTATTATCCAATATTCAAGGTACATTTTTTAAATGCTTTTTTTTGGTACGTGTGTGTGTGTGTATGTATGAGAGAGAGAGAGTGAGAAAAAAAGCTACAGTTGCTCAGTGAAAAGGTTAAAGATGTTACTCTAAACTTCGGCTCCCTTGATCGGAATATTCACATCACTTTCTTCTGAAACCCAGTGTCCAAACAGCCACAACAAAAGCAGCTTTGTACTAGTGTGGAAATTGTCTTGTTATGAATCTGTCTCTGGATTAGGATAAGGTGCCATTTGGGTGTGAAGTCACATATCGTCAGTAACAGAATTAACACCTTTAGGGACAAAGGTGAATGTCATCCCATGAATCATTGGTAAAAAGTTGTCCCTTCTATCTCAAGGAATTATTTCAATTTTTTTTTTCTACATTGTAATGCATCAACTGCATTTTCAATTGAAGCCACTAGATGGTGACAGATACAATTTACCTTTGCTAGAGTCTGGCCCATCTGTCTGTTTGGGCCCCACGGAAAACATTACCTTAATTTTTGAACAATGACTGGACCCTCAATAAAATGTGGTTTATCGTACGCTACTGCTATTCTTCTGTCACACTCATCTCCATCCATGCCACCCTGCACCCTTCTCTCCACCTCTTTTAAAGCGAAAGTGAACTCCTCGTCATCGAGACACAGCACATCACTGCACACAACCAAATGTGACCTCTGGTTTTAACCCATCACCAACGCTTTAAGCACCCAGGGAGAACCTGAAACCTTCCGGACCCAACTCCGCTAAAAAAAAAAAATAAAAAAAAATACATGGACATTTTCAACCTCCATATTTTGTTCCACGTCAGTTGTTATCCAATGACAGGTCTTATCTGGCTACATTAACATGCATTTAATTTTTTTTTTACTCAGTAACAGGTTCTTTTCCAATGTAGGAAAGTAAAGTAAAATACTTGAGCCAAAATGTAATTAAGTAAAAGTACCTATTCCTTAAAACAAGACAAATTACAAATGACTCACAAAAACTACGTGGACAGTCAAGTATGACAAGTATTCCTCATACTCTGATTCTGGGACAAGATGTTGCAAGGACGCTGGTTGTGCACAAAATGCGGACAACGGGAGGGTTAACTACCATGCGCTTTAACATTGAGAACAAGAATGTCAGACGGTGGAAACATTGTTTTCTTCATTCCTGAGTGAAATTTCTGTCTCAGAAGTTCCTCTGCTTAGCCAATACAATTCGGTAACGTAATACGTGGGGATACTTATTGCTTGACATGCCTGGTTTATTGAATCAATTGTTTTTAATTGCGTTCCAGCCTGCAGGCCAGGATACACCTGACCCTTGATACTCTGTGAAAGAAAACATTATATACGTCCATTTATTAAACATCCATTTACACTGAAACATATACCGAAAGTTAATTTAGTGTCCACATCTGACTGTTTTGGGAGTGTGGGATTAAAACTGAAGTACATGCAGTAAAATCCACGCACACATAAGGAGAGCAAGCTCCAAAGAGTGAGAGCTTTTTTTTTTTTTTTTTTTTTTGACCCACCGCTGACTGTTTTTATTCACTCCAGAGGGAACTGAATCATCCAAAAAGGAATCTAAGAATAACTGGCCTTTCTTTTGTTGTCTCGCAGCTTTATGAGAGGTGAGCAGTTTTCTCTGCGGATGTTGTGAAATGTTGGAGCGTCTGATATTTCCCCCTTGTTTTCCAGATGTCCTCTGGACGGCTTTTCATAATGATGATTTTATAACAGGCAACAGAGGTTGCAGCGATGTAGGGAGGAAGGAAAAAGAGGGAAGGGGGGGGAGTTAATTTTTTTTTTTTGTGCCGAAACGAATAGACTCTCCTTCTCAAGTGAGATCATAAAGATTAACCCCGTTGTTCCTTTTAAAAAACCTGACGCACACAGACGTCCCTCACACTTGTCTCCATGTCCCACTGTGATATTTCTCTCTACGACGATTAGAATGACATAAGAAACCGTTTGCCTTCATCTATTCAGATGATACTTTGTTTGTCTTTTATTCTAACGATCAGCAGGAGCATATTTTTGCACGCTAAGCAAGGGCTACAGTGGTTCTTTGAGAATATGTACGCTTTATGTCAAAGCTGAAAAATGCCAGTGTCACAAGCAATCTATCAGTTTCCTGAGTTATACAGTGGAGAAGGGACAACTTAGGGCTGACGATGATCAAAAATTTGGCCGCAGCAAATAAGTATCAAAGTTCAATTTTTGAATTGTCAAATTTGCTTTTTTTTACCCCTGTCTCGGTCAATTAGTAGTAGTTTCTTCTGGAGCTTTTTTCGTGTTCTGGGTCTGACTCTAGCTCGAACATGTACTGGGGGACTGTAGTTTGTAGTCTGGTGTCCTGACACTTTACCATACCTGCCAGAATGGCATACACTACCTTACTGCGCATGCGTGTAAAAGTAAGACAGTGTGCACAGTTACCGGCAGCCATCTTGCTCTCACTACTCAAATAGGTGGAGCACAGACACTTTTTTTCAGCACTTCAGCAGGTTGTTAAGTGTGCTGCAATAAACTATTTTTCCATCAGACCACCACCAACGATTCTGGAGCGCAGCGTTCGCTCTCTTTCGAATTCTTCTGGCTTTTCTCTCCACACCTCTCTCTCTCCCCCTGAGGTTTGTGGTTAGGTCCCTCGATTTATCCAGGTTACGGCACGTACGCTAACAAGTGAGGCAGCAGCAACCGTAGCAGCGGTGACATTTGACCTCGGTGATTACAAGACACGTAGAAAATGATGTTGTGTTACATCAAGGTGAAAAACTTTCCATCGCAACATTCTTGGCACTCACTCTGTGGTTGTGGTTTTTCAGAGACGCATTCAAGCACCTGCTAAAATCACCAACACATTAATCATTATGACTTATATTCCCTGCACACACTTGGTTCCCATGTATTAAAAAAAAAATCACATTCATTACAGATGTTTTATTGAGCCGCAAAGAAACAGCGCTGAAGTCATGACCCCGGGTTAAACGTGGGGTCATGAGGTAAGGCAGGC
Source organism: Cynoglossus semilaevis (assembly GCF_000523025.1). Taxonomy (NCBI): domain Eukaryota; kingdom Metazoa; phylum Chordata; class Actinopteri; order Pleuronectiformes; family Cynoglossidae; genus Cynoglossus; species Cynoglossus semilaevis. Next base: position 693,450 of record NC_024316.1, read on the forward strand.
AGCACATTTTGCTGCTGGGCACCCTTTTTGCCGCCATTATTTAGAAATGACTAAATGTCTCTATAAATCATGTAATTTAGGGACACAAGGAATGTTCTCCCGTTCTGGCTCATCATCACTGTTTTGTTTCAACCTAACGGGTTGATATTGTGTTGACAAATAAGCCTAAACCCAATTATTATTTTCACTATGATTAACATTTTTATGAAAGTCTGATGTTCAGTGGCAAAGTACGGGCCTTGGGGGGCGGTGGAATGTTGATTAGTACTGCATAGGGCTGAAGTGTAAGAATCGGAAAAGAAGTGGCGGAAGGATTGACTCCACCTTGATTCAAATTGTTTGCAACAACAACAAAGTTGAATTTTCTTGTTACAATATGTAATAGTGTCAGAAGCATTCCAAAATACAAGTACACACCCGTTTCTTTGAGGATGTCTGTTATAATAATATGATCGTGTCTCTGGCGTTTATTTGTTTCTCAAAAAAAAAAAAAAAAAATTTTGTCGCATTAAAGTGGAAGGGGAAGGTTAAAATGCTATTTAAAAAGCGCCTACTTGTGTTGTTAGTGTTTGCGAACCAGATGATGTTGGACTTGTGTTCATACGGCAGTTCTTTTCTTTTTATACAATGAAATGACTTTTTCGTGATTTAATCCCAATTTATAACTTGTTTGTTTTCGGTGTTTTTCAAAGTAGAGCAAAAAAAAAGTGTCTTTAAAAAAGCAAAACAATATCACCCAAGATTATAGAAAATGGTCAAAACAACATGAAAGGGATGAAACTCGTGTAGATCTACTGACCACTAAAGGTTTAACTGAGCACTGGAGGTTCTTTAATAATAATAATCTCCGGGTTTAACCTTTGTGTGTGAGTGTGTGTGAGAGAGAGAGAGAGAGCCATACTTACAGTGTCTCAAGACTCTGTAGACCATCAAAGCATCTTGCTCCCATACTCTGGATTTTATTGTTATGGAGATGACTGAGGGGGGAAAAAAAAGACACATATTCATATATACATGTATGAAAATTAAAGTTAAGAACACCTATATTGTACTGTAATGAAAAAGTCATAGTAACACAGAGATGGTGAGTGAGGAAATAAACGAAACGTTAATAAGGAATTATTATCAACAAAGACTGCACATATATTCAGAAATACTGGTGTTGAAAAGGTCTAACATTTCCAGCAGTAAAATTCTTCAAACTTATCAATTCAACAAATACAAAAAGGATAGAGTAATAGGTGGGGACCATAAAAAAAATGTTATGTTTAAAATGTTAAAAAAATCATAGCTCCATTAACCCAAATGTTATCACTAACATGCTCAAAAAATCCCAGTCTGTTGCAGAAAAAACCTTTTGTAAGATACCGTCTGATTGGTCCAACCTGAATTGTAACGTTAACTTTAAAGCATGTTGACGTTTGGGTTCCTGCCTGTAAGAAGGGAGCAGATTTTCTTGAATCTTGGGTCTCGAATCTTGAGCAAAGACGGACGTTGTAGGTACGGTATGTGCCAACAGAGTGTAAACATGGTTCAGAATGTTATCACCTCAGGTGCAGTTACTGACTCGACTCGTCACTTTCCTCATATCGGCCGTTGTTGAAATCCCCAAGAACAATGAAAGCAGTTTCTGGTTGTAAGGTTTCTTGATATCGCTATAAACCGTTCCTTCAGCCCCTGAGTAGTTTCTGCTTGCTGGGGGATTGTAACAGTGTTGATAACAACCAATGTGAACTACTGGAAAAAAATGGTTGGCCATGGTTATTATTACTGTAGGCGCTCAAGGTCAGGAAGCCAGGCTGACAAAGTGGATTTAGCCAAGATGCCACCATGATGCAGAAACGACCTCCTTTAATTTTGCCTGACTACAGTCGGGTACTGGCACTGAATGTTGAAGCATGTTCTTGTAGATCAGTCTGAAACTGAGGTTATAAGTCTACGTTTGTAAAGAGAATGGCATTGTGGTGGTGCTGGGTAACACTCGACAACTGTTAGTTTACTAAGACAGGTGGGTCGCAAGGGATTTTTTTTGGGGGGGGTCGTCTCCGCATCATGTTTCCCAAGAGTTTACATATATGTCTACTGACTTGGGTGGCGAATGTTTGTGACTTTTAAAATATGGGTTCCCCTTGGGAAACATTGGTCTAGGCGACGCGGTGGCTAATAATATTCCACTGCTTCCTTGTTAATGAGCCTGTCCTTTCTCTTTGTGTTGCGTTGCTGCGAGAGGCCATTGCAAAAAAGACCCAAACCCCAAAGACATTGGTCTCCTCAACAGCTACAGTCGGCGCTGCCTCTTCCTGTAAAGAGCAGCAACATGACGGTCCATTGGATGCCACCGTGTCAAGGGCCCTTTTCTGACGACACCCTTGTTTAATTCTTATCACCAGCCTGCAGCTACTAAAGTTCTTGGAGGTCAATGATTTTGGCACTTGTACCACAACTATAGTATTCTACCTGGCTTTAGGCTCAAGTTGAGAATAAATTCCACAGTCCTGCACAGCTGGTCTGTGCAAGACTTAAGAAGCCTAGAGCTGAATTGAAGCAGACCGGCTGCTAGGCCTTGATCTTTTTTTTTTTTTTCATTCATTTCTCCTCAGACTCGAGCAAAAAAATCATGCCCAGGATGTTGTTGATGGTGGTGTGAAGCCGAGGTTTGTTAACTATCTGCCAGCTCAAACATTTTTTTTAATCCATGTTAGTGAGGCCTTCCTGTCTCCCTGCCCTTCTGCTGTGTCGCACCTGTGTCTCTGTTCATGAGTCTCACTTGTGTCACCCGGTGCCCTGGGTATATATACCTCTCTCTCTCTCTCACTAGGTCCTTGTTGGGTCATTGTGTTTGTGGTGTGTTCATGGTCATTGTGATTGTTCCCTTGTCCCTCACTAGGTCCTTGTTGGGTCATTGTGATTGTTCCCTTGGTCCTGCATTCTGGTCTGCTTTGCCGTTGTTCTTTGCCAGTTACTGGAAGTTAAAGTTCTTTTTCTCATTTCTCATTCATGACCTCCCCCCTATACCAGTATGGTTCTAGCTGCAAGACATGACCGGAGCACACAGTGTACTGCTCTGAGCTCCTCCTTGTCTTCAGACCTGTTCAGGATCATTCCATTTCCAGCACAACGTCCATCCCGTACAGTTTCCGAGATCCCCATCAGGATATTTATTTTACTGCAACAGATAGTTAGTCTGTGTATCTGTGCTCTATCGTTCTTGGGTGTGGTGTAATGAAATGATCCGTGACCTCGACGTTGAACTAGTCCAGAATTTAATAGTCTCTGTTGTTGCGTGTCACAGAGGTGTAGCGGTAGAGGTATATTCAAGAGTTTAAATAAGTGTCTGTTCTTCGTGTTTTTAGATTGAGGTGAGGTGATCACATTTTGTTTCTGCGATCAGACTGGAACTGGAACAAACATCCCGATATGCCTGGATAATCTCCAGCTTTTGGCTCATCCCTACCTTTTGCAGCTGCTTTCATTTTCTATAAAAGAAAATGAAAATAGCTGCAAAAATGGGAGTGTTTTGTATTTTTTCTTCTTCTTTTGCCTTTTGTCAAAACAACCAAGCTTTTACTCACAGAACGACAAGGGCAGACAGGTTGGTGAACGCGTAGTCCGGGATGTGTGTGATCTGGTTCAGCGCCAGTGTCATGGCCTGCAGTGAGGGCAGGGAGTCCAGTGCCATCACTGGGATATCAGCAAGGGAGTTGTCATCCAACCACAGGTGTCTGAGCGAGCGAACACCTCTGAAGGTCCCTGCAGGTATTTCTGACAATAGGTTGGCATCAAGGCGCCTGTAGGGAGATTTTTAAAAAGAGAAGGAATAATAGGAAGAATAATCTTTTTTTTTTTTTTTGTAAGTTGTGTTGCGCACATGCAGGCTGATGAATGGTGCCCTGAAGGCAGACATGACAAGCTTAGACCACTTCTTCCTGCTATTTTTCTTCCAACCTATAGCCCTTCACAAGTCTACATTAATCTCGGTTTTCTCCCTGCGGTGGCTCACTCCTTTTCCTTTTTGTTTCTGACATCTTCATTGAAACTCCTTTCCTTCCTCCTCCTCCTTCCTCATGAAACTCCTTTCCTTCCTCCTCCTCCTCCTTCCTCGCCATCTGCTCCTTTACCTCTTGTTCATTTTTCAAGCATTCTTCCTTATCACTCTCTCCACTGGTTGGCTTTGATTCTTGCTGCTTACTCATGTGTGCTGCACCCTCCCCCTTCCTAATCCTCTGCTTCGTTATCCTCCTCTGCCTCAGGTCTCAGGCAAGCTTCACCAAACAAACAGCATCACCAGAGTGAAATCTAAACTTGAACTTTGAACTCTGGGCAACTCTTTTTACCCTCAGGGAAAATCTTCCTTCAGATGAAGCAACTGTATACACTCGCAAATGCTCACATGCATACCTGCACAGACACACGCCTTCAAGATATTGTCATCTTTCCAGCTTCCTTAACATATCTTTTTATTCAGAACGGAATATCGTCTGGTGCATCCAATCTGCTGCTCGTGACCACTGTGAACCGCAATCATAACGGCTCCCCTGGGTGAACCTGCATGGTCTTCTGACGACCCAGGCAGAAGTAGGAAATTATCCAGAGAAGCCAATAAAGCAGAAACTATTTCCTGTCCTATAACATCAAAGTTGGAGATACGATTATGAGAGAGGGAGTCAAACAGAGGGGATAAAAGAAACAGATCTTGAACGATGCGGGGTCTGCTTTAATTCTCCAGATCTAGGTCCAAAGGTTTTTTTACACAACTCAGAAGTTTGTTCCAAGACATGACTTTCAATGAAAAAGAACCACTAGTGGTTTCTGGCCTTTCCTGACAAATGCAGTTCTGCTGACAACATTATGATTCGGACTAAAATCTAGATTTTTATGGTAATATCACAGTAAAAAATAGGCATTTCTTCTGTAGAAATAGAGCACAAGAGAAGAAATACAATAAAATACAAATTTCCCAGAATATCTGGTATTTAGTATTTCTATATGGGGGGGGGGGGGATGGCGGCTAGGTGGTTAAGGAAGCCGACTTGGGTCCGGAAAGCTTTGGTGATGGGTAAAATGTTCCTTTCAGATTGGGTCAGATTTCCATTGTCTACGTGTCGCAAGTAATTCACTTATCACATATTTAACTTTCACTTTTATTTTAATATTTGTATTATTCATTTTTTTTAACATTTAAAAGATTCTCTTTGTACATACGGTCTATTTTACCTTTACTGTCCATTTGTTTCTATAACACTTTCCCCCAGTGTTAGCTCCATAAAAAATAATTAAATATAAAAACAGACACCTATAATGTCAAATATTTGCATTTGTTGAGTCAAAAGTGTAACATTGAACAAAAAAAAAACAAACAAGTGAAGGCAATATGATTTTGATGATTGCCGATTAGAAAATATTTTAACACTTAACAACTTAACTGGTGGACTTGAATCGTTTATTATTTATTACCTTTTTTCCTGTTTTCATTGTGTTCAACTGAACTGTTTTCTGTCATGAAGATATGACTTACTTCAGCTTCAGTGTTTGGTGTGCGTGTGTGTGTGTGGTCTTTAGATTGAGATTTTTTAGTAATGACTCACAGAAGCACCTTGTCATTACGGTAATGATAATGATAATGATGTGCCTGGTGAAGAGAGTGACTACTGGAAGGGCTTTGGAGAATAAAGCTTGTTGGCGCCAAAGGACAATATTTATCACACGAGGTAGAGAGAGAATGAGGGAAAGCAGTACTGAGAGAGAGAGAGAGAGAGAGACAGTACCATACGGCAGTGGTTATCAAAATAGGGGCTGTGAGGGTGCATTAGGTGGTCCTCAGGAAATCGGAAGGAAGAAAAAAAAAATCTTTTTTTTTTTATTATTATTATATGTCCTAAATCGTACATGTATTCTGCTGTAATAGATGGATTGCCAAGTTCCGATGTGATTACAACAATATAATCTGTGTAGATCTAACAGTTTGTGCCTGTGACCAAGCCGCGTCGCCTCTTTTAGCTAGCTAGCGCAAATAAGTTTTATTTACCGTATTTTCTGGACTACGTCGGCAAACAAGAAGGGGCTCAGGGCCGATCCTTGATGTAGTCCCACCTCCACCTTGAAGTCACCTCACTACTGTTGTACTATTCTCATACATGTCCTGCACCAAACTAACATACTTCTCTGCCACTCCTGACTTCCTCATACAAAACCACAATTCCTCCCTTGGCACTTTGTCATATGCCTTTTCTAGATCTACAAATACACAATGCAGCTCCTTCTGACCTTCCCTGTACTTCTCCATCAACATCCTCAAGGCAAATATTGCATCTGTGGTACTCTTCCTAGGCATGAAACCATACTGTTGTTCACAAATCTCCACTTCCTGCCTCAACCTAGCTTCAACTACTCTTTCCTAAATCTTCATTGT
>NC_024316.1:700343-701275 GCF_000523025.1 Cynoglossus semilaevis
TTTTTCTGGACTAATGTCCTGTATGTTTTCCTATGTTTCTTATGGAGGTGGAGAGGAGTTGTGGGTGTGTTTCAGATATAAATATGGGCATTCTGACCCTTACATATTTGTAGCTATATACCATATTGTTAATGGTCAATAAAAAGAAAATTAAAAATATATATTTACAAAGAATAGCGAAAAAGTGGTTATGAAATAAAGATTAGTTAGGCCACATGGATGCTGACCTGCAGACCAGACAATTAGGCCACCAAGTGCTCAGATTAGCCACGGGTGGAGGAGAAACAGTGTGGGTGGTGGGGATAAGAAGAAGAGGAGTTTGAATTGATGGAAAATTAGGTTGTTTCACAGCTCATTGGAGGTGCTCTCTTCGGCCTGTAGTTTCTGCTGTTTTCTCCTCATGGCTTCCAGATGCTACCATGAACTCTACTTACACATGGAGGGTACAGTATCCTGCTTCTGGTTGACACACTTACATTGCATTAAAAAAAATGTGTCGGAGACATCTTGTGGTTACTGCAAACGCTCTTCACGAATTGTATATCATTAATCTCCCGTGATCTCCTCTAGGCATAGAATGTTCACAGAAGTACTTCACTGCCATAAAAACCAGCACTAGAACCAGTTTCTATTAGTTCACCCTCATATTTGTAATGAAGGGTTTCTAGGGCAGTTTTTTTTTTTAAGTTGACAATGCAGCTGGTCCTCACTTAATGACATTGATATGTTCCGAAGGCCCCATCGTTAAACGAATTCGTCATTAAACGAAAACCCCCCCCCCACTGACCAATAAATCTGCCGTTTCTTTTACTTTGTTTTTGTCCTTAATGTTTACCTTTCCTCATACTCAACTTATACTCATTTTTCTGTCTAGGTCGATGGCTTTGCTTTGCTTTGCTTCTTAATGGCAGATTCAGCCGGACGTTTTTCAG
>NC_024316.1:701284-720995 GCF_000523025.1 Cynoglossus semilaevis
CATCGTGAGGGATCGAATTGTTCTATATTGTAATTACTTCGCAAATGAAGGAAAACCCTTAGTGTGAAACTGTTGGGCAGGGCAAGAGGCTAATGCTGCCTATGCTAATTCCCAAATCTCTTACATCACTACACCGGGTATAGTGTAAATTTCGGAAAGCTCGTCATAGCTCTGAGTTGTTGTTAAACGAATCCATCCATCCATCCATCCATTTTCATCCGTTACCGAGTCGCAGGGTGCAGCAGTCTCTATGACCGCCACCCAAATCCCGAACCTTCCTGAGGGTGGTGAGCCCACTGGAAGGTACCAACCGCCCTAACCTACTCCATCTTGTCTTTCATTAACAGCAAAGGATTTAAATGCCGGGCAACAGGATGCAGTTGTGGATGCACTGTAATCTTTGACGAGGTACACAATTTGGACTGGGGATTGAAGACCCGACATGTTGCTTGAAAGATGACCTACTTCCCGATGTTACGTATTTGACACCTACGGTCATTTCAATTCAGATTACGGAATTAATGCACGCTTGTGTTACTAGACAAATTGGTTTGTGATCTGTGGTCTGTACCCCGTACTGTGGTTAAGAATCAGAGGAGTAGGTGGGTGGTCAGAGGAAGTTTCCTTCCTTTTGGATTTGGTTCAGTAGCATGATTAGTGTTTGTCTGGTGTGTGTGTGTGTGTGTGAGACAGACTGACTTACAAAGAAAGAAGGTTGGGTAAATCCCATGAAGCATCATTATTATCATCCTCCTGGTTAGGAAGTCTTTCCAGCTGGTTGTTTTGCAGCATTCTGCAAAAAACATTTGCAGGTGTTAGTGCACAATCATGGGAGACGTTGAGAAAACTTTTGTTTGAACCAGCAGATCAAGCAAGACAAATAACTCCTCTGTGGCGGTGGAGGGTCTGACACGAGAGGAGAACTTTGAGGAAAAGCAGTGATCAGATGATATAGGAAAGAAAGAAAAAAAAGCTTCTTGGGTGGGCTGCTGATGTCATCCTCAGAAGAATTGAGCAGAAAGAGGGAAGGGAAGTAGGAAGAAAACAATAGCCCCCCCTCTCTGCCCACCCACTCCCCCCACCCACCCTTCATTTCTCCTCTTGCTCCTCCTTCTCTGGCTTCCTTCTCCTATTCCCTTTTAAGTTTTTTCCGTCATCAGAGTTATCTGATGTTAACGCACAGAGGCCTTTAGTGTGTCAGTGTCACATGCTGATCACAGCATTTCAATTCCCAGACTAAAATGGTGGGGGGGGGGATTTCTTTGTGTTAATTTAACTACAAAAATAGACAGAAATAGACTGCAGAAATCTGGTTGAACTGATTTAATACACTGTATTATTTTAGGGTTTTGTTGAAGCAGGGTTACAATGCCAACGTCACGTTAAATGTGGTGATCTGTCTAAAGATTAGGTTTGTGGGCGGCACCCGGTGAAGTCTTGCGTTTTCGGACCTTCAGTGAAAAGATCGTGTCCTCGGTCTTGCTTCGAGTTCAGAAAATAATGCATGTAGATGAGCGATCAGTAATGAACTGTGCTCAACTTATTTGACGAGCCGACAAACCATGACTCTACCTAACAATGTGTTGCCCGTGTGCTTTACGTGACCTCATTTCGTAATTTGTCTTTTGCTCACATTTCAGAAGGTTTGGACAGCGTTCCGACGGGTTGCTCAGAATGATACTTACAGAACTTTGAGGTTGTGCAGCCCCTGGAGGGCATGGCCTGAGATGTATCTCAGCTGATTCCCTGAGATGCGTCTGTCACACAAAACAAACAAACAAGCAAATTGTTAGTAAACCATGAAATAAAAGCAGTTTTACAAACCAGTCCATGAACATACCAGAAGATCTTTTTTTTTATTGGAGCTCCAGTGACAAGACTTCATTTAGGTTCTTGTTACAGTTACTAGTTCCTGGGGCAGTTTCCTGATTTAGTACTAATTTCTACAATCACAGTTTAAACTGCAGGAGGATCAAGACCTAAACAGACAAAAATGTGTAGAGGTGTGGGGTGATTTTTTTTCCCCCACTTCTTTGGTTATTGTGAAATATCGTAATTACAAGTCAACTTTCATTCTTATCATGTACCGTAGGAAAATGCACAATCATTTTGGACACTCATTTCGGTCAGCGCCAACTGACCTGTTCATTGATTCTCATGAAGTCAGGGTTATCAGTTATCAACCCTCCATAGACTGTATTACCCTTTCCCACACAATTACTGTCTATGCACAGTATAGAGTTGTATAATGGAAATATATGACATACATATTACGTAAATAAATGAAATACACAAGAGCACAGGAGTGGCGACGCAGGTGTTTTCATACAAATAAGTACGAAGAAGAGTATTTGAAAATATTTATATATTTAATGAAATATAATTTGAATTTTTTTTTTATCAAGCGGGCCAGAGTGAACCCCCCCAGCGAGCTGGTTTTGGTCCGGGCGCCATATGTTTGACACCCCTGGTTTAATTAGTTGACTCATTTCTCAGGCTAGCGATGTTACAATCAACATTATTTACGTTAACATATTTACAGAGTGAGATACGCGGAATTCTCTACTCAAAACCGCTTTGCAATTTTCTAAAGTTAAAAGGATCATGGTCCTCTTCCAAGGAGATAAACTGCCTATTTTATCGTGAATAGATTGTGACTTTGTGGTTTATTAGGCTGTTCATGCGAACAAGGGTCTAAGTCAATTTTATTGACAAAGACATTTTGAGGAAAAGTAGGACACAAATACCAGACCTTTTCATTGTCTTAAAAGACTATGTAGTAAATATTTTAGTTAAAATTTTAAAATAAAAAACCACAAAAATGATCTCATAATATAACAAAAGAGCAAAACTCAGCCTCAGACAGACTCAGACTAGTTGAGGAATTTTAACCAGACTAGATCAACAGAGAAAATCAGTTTGTGTGTGAAGCACAATCGCATGTGGGTGCATGTCCGCGTCCTTGAAGTCCTTAAATTAAATTGGTTCTTATTCGGAATATCCTCGAGGACAAATGCAGCAGTGAGATTCAGGAACCACACATGTTCTCACACACACACACACACACACACAAAAAACAATCCAATCAGTCTGTTTATCAGAGACAGCACCTAATGGTGGTTTGTGAGTGTGTGTAAGAACCGTCCAAATAAGCATCAGAATGTTCCAGCACAGAAAAGCTGAAGGTCAGGAGCTGGAAACAGCTCTTCAAACACACATTTACTTCTGAGCTGCAGACCACCCACTTCTATTAAACATTCAAAACTATGACTAGACTACACATGTGCCTAAAGTCTGGTCCATGGGACAGGAGTGGGACAAAACATTTCGACCTTAGTTTTGTGTATGAAAGTCAAGAAACTCAAATTTTTAAAAATGTATTTTAGAATTGTTTTTAGTTAGACAATTTGATTGAACGTTTTGCGACTATAATTGTCATTTTTTTTAATTTTTTTTAATTTATTTTCTTGTAGCTGTTGACTCACTATACATTGGTTTTTTTTACTAATGTTTTGCTAAATGTAATCATTATTACAGGCTAACACGCTGTAACAGTCATCAAAATTGTCATCGTCACTGCTGAGTCTAGGGCAGTACTTCCTAAATAGTGGGGCGGGCCTGCCTGGTGGGGGAGACAGGGGGGGGGAGGTAAGGTGCAAGCAGTGGCAAGTTGGGCGTGAGTTAAGAAAGCTAAGTTATTAGGAATTTGGCCAATCGAAATTTGGGGAATTGATTGACAACTGCAAGGTATGTCTGTCTCCCTTTCCTCCTGTAGGTGGCGTTGATGAGTGTGATCATATTCAACCTGTGTCTTTGTCATTAGGGTCCCCTTCATGACCCCTTATTGAGCTTGGGAAAGGGGGGGAAAAAAAATCACACAGAGCTAGGTCGGGGGAGTGGAGATGTTGCTCCAGAATGGCGATGTTCTTCTTGGCCGAGAACTGTCGAATGCTCAGGGCATTGTGAGCAGGTGCACTGTCACGGTGGAGCAGCCACAACACGTTGTCCTCCCACAACTCTCGCCTCTTCTCACGCACCGAACGAAGCAAACACTGCAATATCTCTTTGTAGACATGTTGGTTGATATATAAGAATATATTTATATTTTAAATATACTGTATTTAGTGGCGCTTTGGCCCAGAGGCAATGTCTCTGTCATTGGTGTGGAACACCAGGGTTCACCTCCTGGGCAAGTTCGAATCCCGGTTAGGGCGGTTGGTACCTTCCAGTGGACTCACCACCTGCAGGAAGGTTTATGGGTGTTGGTACGGTGCAGTGTGATTTGGGTGGAGACTGCTGCCCCTGCAACCCGGTAATGGATAAGCGGATGAAAATGGATGGATGGATGAATTACTTGCGACACAGCACACCAATGTAGACAATGGAAATCTGACCCAATCTGAAAGGAACATTTTACCCATCACGAAAGTGAGCAGGGGGCACGGATAAGCGGATGAAAATGGATGGATGGATGGATGGATGGATGGATGGATATACTGTATTTATATATATATATATATATATGAGTCGCAAACATAGCCGTTGATAAAAAGTGCGATAGTCGGAAAAATATGGTCCTTTGGGATCCGCACCAATTCTTAGTCAAACTCAAAACAGTGGCCTCCATGCTGGTTCTACGTCTAACCAACATCACCTGATACCTCCAGAAGAGGGCAGTGGCAGCAGCGGGTAAGTTTGGACATTTTCCAAAAACAATTTCACCGAAGACACATTAAACAAACAGACAAAAAAACCACCCTAATAGAGAGAAAACGTCTCTGTGGGTTTCAACGTAACATCGTTTATCACCTAAACGTATGAGTTTTTACTGGGATATATTTGTCTTTAGTCAAACAGTCAAAGAAGCCAAGAAAAACTCTGTGAATCCCCAAACCTTTTTTTTTTAAAAAAAAAAAAAACAGGCGCAGCCACAGTTTGACAAGAGTGAGGCGCCGTTCATTAGCAGAGAATTGATGTGTGTGCGTGTGTGTGTGTAACCTTCATTCACACACGCACATGGAAAACACAGTGCTGATGATGGCAGTGCCTCGCACAGATGTCAATCTTGGAGCCTAAATATGTCTATATGTTAGATGTGTTTAATAGTTATCATGAATTTGACAAATTCATCACAGAAAAAAAATCAGCAACGGCAGCATCAGCACCACATGTCCCATCTACTAAATCTCGACTAGCGCTCACTCCCACGTACACAGAGGAGAGCTGCTTTCCTCAAGTGCTACATCTAGTTCCTGTCCAATGTGTCTGTAACTGTAATCACAATGCTGGAACGGGGACAGATGTCACTGGGGCTGTTTTGGAGATCAGAGAGGTTCAGACAAGTTTTATGGGTGTGAGGACGTCAGTGAGGACGTTTGATGAAGCTCGTTCACTCTGAAGAAAATGTTCCCCTGTGAGCGTCTTGGGCAGTAACACAACCTGAAATGGCTGGACACGGCAGATGATTTGCTCTCAGATCTGCAACGAGTCAAGTAAAAGTCTACGCTTATTTCCTGAGTACAAGCTCCAGGTGGCGCAATTAGACAAAAAGGACAGGTTTCTTGCGTCTTTAGTGCAGGTCGTGTTTGAAATTTTGCTCACAGACTCCATGTAAGATTTCCATCCATCCATCCATCCATTTTCATCCGCTTATCCGTTACCGGGTCGCAGGGGCAGCAGTCACCACCCAAATCACACTGCACCGTACCAAGCTACTGGGTGGTGAGTCCACTAGAAGGCGCCAACCGCCCTAACCAGGATTCAGTCTTGCCCAGGAGGTGAACCCTGGGGTTCCACACCAATGACAGAGACATTGCCTCTGGGCCAAGGCGCCACCCATATAATATTTAACCAAGTCTTTTCTAGTCATGCTTGAAGTAGGAATATATCCATCCATCCATCCATCCATCCATTTTCATCCGCTTATCCGTTACCGGGTCGCAGGGGCAGCAGTCACCACCCAAATCACACTGCACCGTACCAACCCCCCTAGAACCTTCCTCTAGGTGGTGAGTCCACTGGAAGGTACCAACCGCCCTAACTGGGATTCGATCTTGCCCAGGAGGTGAACCCTGGGGTTCCACACCAATGACAGAGACGTTGAAGTAGGGATATAGACAGACAAAAAACTAGAACGACCATAATTTCTGGAGAATAAGTCGCACCAGCCAAAAAGAATAAAAGAAGTGCAACTTACAGTAGTAGCCGATACTGGTACACAAGCCTTGCGTGACCTCTAGCGAATATCAGTGTGAAAACAACAATTTTTTAATATATAAGTCTCACCTATAAGTTTAAGTCGCAAACCCAGCCAAAGGATGAAAAAAAAGTTATAGTCTGGAAAATACAGTAGTCTGTCTAAGTTTCCTAAACTACTGGTCTGGTCAGATAGTATCCGAAGTATCGGAAAAGTTTAGTTTCGCAGCAGACAAATATATATCATGCCTGTGCGACCATCTCATCACCATCAGTGGTAAGGTCATCAGTTCCTCTGTTCCAAGGTTCAACCTTAAGGTCAACCACTTACTCTGGTGTAATCCTGTGAAATGACGAGGTAAATATAGGAGTGCTGTGTGCAATGTGTGTGTGTGTGTGTGTGTGTGTGTGCATGTCAGAGATTAGAACCAGCAGGCAGACCAAAGCCAACACTGGCAACACTAAAAGAGAAAGTTGAAGTTGTCTCCTATAAAACCAGATGTGTTGTGCACCTGGGAAGTGTAAACAGCCAACAGCGTAAGCTCTAAACCCTCATCTACGTCACGGTGCTCACTTATCAGCTAGACAATCTTATCAGCGGCCGAATGAGGGAGTGATCGGCTCGTGCATTTGGATTTGATTTGGGTGACGGACAGGATTCGCCGCTGCTCGCTGACAGGTCTGGAAACGCGCAGACCGTGTTCTATATTCCAGCGGATAAATCAAGAGACGGGACAGATTTATCAGAGCCTCGTAGTCCTGAGATGATTAGAAGAGTCGACGGACGTGTTCTGCGCACACAACGATCTGCTTTGATTGCTTAGCGTAGGAAGTCAATCCTGGCGTCCATGGCAGTTGCTAGCAGGTCCTACAAGCAAAGCACGTGAAATAGATTATGAGGAGCAGTAAAACCACCTGGGGTGGGGGGACTTTATAGTTTGTGAGGATGTTTTCAGTTTGAGTCATTATGCCGTTTCTCACTTTTAAACACATCAGGGGGGCATTTCTTAAATTGCGTTAGTCTGCAATAACTTCAAACTTCACTGTTTTTTTTTTTTTTGTTTTTAATGGCTTCACCGTTTACGAATCAAACGCTCGGTTTTAAGGTTGTCGGGTTCATCCCAGGACTTGTTAGCTTGGTTTTAAACATCAAGGTCTGTGACTTCACACTGTGAAAGCTATTTTTAAGACTCCTAATGTTTCTTTAGACAGATTTATGATTACATTTCTTTGCTTGGATCTAGGTCCTTAATTTGTTTACATGTCGGTTTTAAGATAATTATTTCCTCTTTTATCTTGTAGGAAACGAATCGAGAAATTAGTTCGTTGATTGATCGATGCGCGGCATAAGTCAACAAACCCTGGGAGGAGATGAAAGTGCTTTGGGTTTTTTTTCTCTCACTTGTGTGCCAACGCACTCTTTACCTCTGATTGGCTTATGTTGATAAACTAATAGTCATAATCACTTCGTAAAATGGGCGGTAACAATTATATGCGCAGAAGGAGCATTTACGCATTTACACTGGTAGAGGACGCACCGAAGGTAATACATGGAGGCAACTGCCACAAGGCCAAGAGTAAAAAAAGTGACTTGAGATACGAGCATGTCACGGAAAACTGATGAAACTGGTTGCTGTGGTACGTTCATTAGCAAAAGCTACGAAGGTACTGTATGGAGAGTTATATGATCATTGTCGGACAACTGTGTCTGTGTAGTTCCTCCTCTGTCACTGTGGTGACATCATTAAAACGCTCATGGACTTGACATGCACTCCAGTCAGACTAGTCCACATGAATAAATCAGGAGCCATCAACGCCTTAGTATCTGGTGTGTCTTTGAACGTCTTTATCGCTAAAGATAATAATTGCCATAAAGGACCAGCATCAAGGAGCTGATTTGTAATTAGGAGACCAAAATCCGGTACAGAGGTACAAACTCTTTGGACCCTTTAATTTTCCAGGAAGACGTCTCAAAAGTTCTTTGTTCTTTGATATCAGACTTGAGTCTTTAAAAAAAAAAAAAAAAAAAGGATGAGCCTTTGATTTGTCAGCTTTAAGTGACTCTACTGCCCTATCATTAATCCTGCAGTGCACAGTATTCTCAACAGTCTCTGCCCAAGTGCAGGATTGTGTATTTGACTCGTGTGCAGACTCGCAGATAAAAAAAGAGTTTCACAGAGCACTAACAAGAGAGATTTGAGATCAATGGAGAAGATTTAGTGTGCTTTAAAGAAAATGCCTTAGGTCGAAGTGATATCTAATTCATCAATAATGGTGTGGCATTAAATCAAAGTCAGATAATACGACGTTGATCCTCTCATGTCAGCTTCTAAGGGATTGCGATGTCTGAACGTAATGTGGGACTATGAAAAACTGTGTCATGTTATCAGCCCTATAGCTTTTCTTGGTTTTTATTTATTGATAGAAGCTGTGCTTGGTTGTTTTGGTTGAGAAATCATAATGTTTATCAAAGGCAGTGTCTGAAGATTGGATAACCTGTGCCCTAGGGATGGGGGGTGTTGGAGTAGAGGGATGGATGAATTTTTATTTGGCTTTCTCTTTGCATGTGTGTGAGTGAAATTGATTGGAGGTGTGTAACTGTGGTGAGCATGTGACAGATTCAAGTGGTTCCTGAGAGCTGATTGGTCCTCTTCTGATGTTGGCAGCATAAAGAGACAGTTTCTGCCAGCTGTTCACAGAGACCTGCTGGAACCACACTCAGCTGCCAGCCAGTTTGTTTTTTAATTTCTTTAAAAAAATAAATAAAATCAATTGGTTATTTGTTTGTTGGTTGTTTCTTGTGAGTTTGGTGAGGGCAGTTTCTCTCACTCTTTTGTTGCATCAAGTTTTCCTCTTGATGTGTATATAGGGTTATTATTATTATGGTAGTAGTATCGTACAAAATCAATGTAGGTAAATTGCCACAATTAGTCATTCACTGTATATGATTTCTTTAAATCAGCACTTAATGACATTTCCTTTAAAGACTGCTGCTGTCCTTGAAAGTTTTTAATAATAATAATAATACATTTTATTTTATAGGTGCCTTTCTGTCACCCAAGGACACTTATGTGCTACTTTCAATTTCGAATTTTAAGAAATACTGTGCGTCCTGTGGTGATGGCCCCACCAACTAAACATCGAGGATACCTCTTTCTTGTTGCAACTTGTTTATGAAGTCGTCACTATTGGCAATATGTATCTTGGAACTTCCTGTTTTTGGATTAATTTCAAATATGATGACTACAAAGGTTCTTGCCTGGGGAATTGCCTTTGGAAATAACTGCAAAGAAGTGTGTCAGACTCTGACCTTCTAACTGGTGGTTGACCTCTACCCACAGCCTCCTAATACATTGAAGCAGGCCATAAACCTTTCCTTTGTTGCAATTTCCATGACACATTTCTTGAATTTTGCATTCCTTTGGAAAATCTTAAATCAGAAATATTATTATTGTTTATTATTGTTGTTGTTTACAGTTTAAGCTACGTAAATGGGAAAAGACGTGGCTGTGAATATTGCCATGATGCAGCAGCTTGTGGAACCTGGAAGTGTTGCCATGGTTACTGACGGCTGCGCGTCTCCGCTGCTGTTGCCGTGGATGTGATTTCCAAGAGCGCGCGCCACCGTCCTCTCTCTCCACCACCAACCAAACCAATACACCCGGAAAAACAGCTGATGTCATGGACAGGACGAGCCACAGCGGATAAAGACAAATACTCCTCTCGTAAGCGATTGATTTTGTGTTTTTGTCAGCTCTGACACCTGTCGGAGATGTTCCTCAACGTCAGGATTTAGGCTATGTTTTTTAGGATGATATGGACGCTCGGTGCAGCTGTGCGTTAGCATGGCGGCTCTCCAGGAAGTGGAGCGGCTGCCATCCACCGGAGTAGGCCTTACTCGAAATATTGCAGCTTACTTGACACGAATTTGGACTAGCTCTCTGTCACGTAATGCAAGAGCTTGGTTTTCAACCCTTTATCTGGTCATACTGTTGTAAGCATCCCGCATTTGGCTAATTTTGACCAATCTTGAGCTCTCGTTTCCATAGTAACCTGGCCTCGGTTGATGTCATTGAGTCACGTTGATTTATGACGAGGATGTTTTCACTGTAATTTAGAGAGGCACAGGTTTTATTCATAAGGTTTTGTGACTGTTGTCGGCCGCTGACGTCGTGCTGTCCAGGTGGGTCACTTAACAGAAGGTGAACCCAAAGGCCTCGTGTGTTTGTCAGTGAAAAACACAAGGTTACATCCAATCCTATGAATGTAAATATGGTTGCTAGAAATACTAATAATCTAATACAATTTCCAGACTGTGTTTTTAAAAGTGCTACGTTTAGGGCCTGGTATGCTGGCAAGTGTATTTGTTTCCAAAGTAGGAAGTTTGTTTATAGAATGGTAAGTACTGGTATTTTACTGGTAAAAATAAAATAGTATTTTCTTTAAACTCCCCCACAACCATGAGTGGTTATAATTATTATAATTGTTTTTACATGTACTAAATGTAGACAAACTGTATATGTTATATGTGTATATGTATATATGTATATATATATTCTCTAATAGTGAGTATCTGGTTCCTGGTTCCCCTCTTCCTCTCCACTCTTGTTTTATACACAGATCATCCAACCATATAAATATATATATATACACAGGACCATGTCCAGAGGCAGTATCTCAGTGGGAGAGCTAAGAGCTCAGAGCCAGGCTGGAGTCATTGATTCCTAGCAGTCATTTTATTTCTCATCAATCATTCCAGTTTTTTTAATTTATTTATTTATTCATTTATTTTTAGTACTCACAGCTCAGAAAGCAGGTGCAGGCGGTGGAAGGCCCTGGGCGGGATCTCGCTGATGTTGTTCATACTTAAATCCCTGGGGAAAGGAAAAAAAAAAAAAAAGGAGTGGAATGTTAGAAACCAAGGAATGAATCAACAATTATAAAAGTTTTCCTAAAGTTACATGCGTAGCTGCCACAGGTGTTTAAACACGTCTCTAACGTGGCGATCGATCGTGCGGCGTGGGAGTAGGACACGGGTAGGACATTTGAGGGATACGTACGACGAATAGAAGGAGTTGAAGTAGAGATGGAGAGGAGGAACATTCCTTAATTAATCATTGTTGGCCAACCGTAATTCCCTCCTAATCCCGGTCACTCTTTCTCTGTTCCAGATGTCTTTCGAAACCGTTCTGTACCTGACCTTGACTTTGTCTTTCTTTCAGCCCCCCCCCCCTTCCTCTTTGTTTCCTCTCTCGGATTTACCCCTACCTTCCATCGAGTGTTCGTAGTTCTAACGCGGATAAACTCAATTTCACTGTGACTGTTGAGAAGAAGGATGCCTGTACACATCCAGCAGGCACATGAACACGCCCAGGTGATTTGCTGTGGCAGAAAATACATCGAACCTCCTGGTCTGAGTCACGTAAATCTCTCTGCTTAAAAACAATGAACAAATGAACATGACAGAGGTGTTACGTCACCTTGCCTCTACGTCCGAGGCCATTTGGGTTAAAGGAGTCGCTTCAAGTGTGTGTGTGTGTGTGAGAGAGAGAGAGAGAGAGAGAGAAATAACTAATGCTCAAAGCCAGACCACCCTGTGAGTGAGTGTAAACTATGCTCTCAGAAGTCCTTTCGCTATCTGGACGTTTGACACACTTTGTTTGTTTGTAAAGGCAACCATTGAATGCTGTGGCTTGCGTGCGTGTAGATTTTGCAGATTTACAAAAAGGATGTACACGTTTTCACGAGTTTGCTCCACAACCCTGAATAGTGATTACTCTAACGTAACTTCACGAATCTACACAATTACTCTTCGAATCATACAAGAAAGACTGTTAAAATTGGTCAAGTTCAGCCATGATTATCTATAGATTTCTAAAGCTATTCAATTTCTCTCTCTCTCTCTCTCTCTCTCTCTCTGTATCTTTCCTCTCTTTGTGTGCCCACAATGTACATACATTTTTTTTTGTCTTTTTATAGGTCAGATTATTATGTTGTCTTTTTTTAACGCCCTTCCTTGACACTAAATATCTTTCCTGTGAACGCAGAATAATGCTAGGTTGGTTTCTTCGCACAGGAATTTCTTGTTACAGATGCCATTCCTTCTTCCCCCCCACTCTAGAGGTTTAACTGCAGGCCCGGGAAGAGGGGTTGGGGGGCGGGGGGGCAAAAGGTTGGGTCCAAGGTGTCACTCAAGGACACATACTGTACTTCCAGAGTGAACATTCTTGGAGCTTAAGGGAAGATAGTAAAGAAGTTATCTTCTGGTTTCATTAGTCCCTGCCTGTATTTCTATAATTACCATGCTGCTGGGATGGTATCATAAATAAAATCAATTATTATTATTATTATTTATTATACCGCCTGTCCTCCTCCAGTATCCTGCGAGCTGGGGCAATGGAGTACTTTTTTTATAGCATGTCACTTAGTTAAGTTTTTTTTTGTATGGTCGATTCTGAAATTTTAACCAGTGTTGTATCGATAACAATTCTGAGGATCGGGCCGTCCCGAACAGAATTGTTGTCCCAGAAGACTTAACTTAGCTTGGGATCATCAGCTCCCTTGATGCTGGACCTATCCTGGCATTTCCGGCACCCGACACACTGCCTCTTCAAGTCAGATCGTCGGTTTTTACAACAGAAAGCGCCGGTTGTAAGTGAAATAAATGACAACAAATGTAATACGCAATTGCTCTGATTATAGATGGAAGTTAACGGAAGGGACATCTAAGTTACCATGGAAACCAGAAAGCAAGGGTGGGGAGTGGGTAAATTCAGTTACAGCTCACCTCCAAAGAAGTTTTTTTTTTTTTTCAATATTTAACCTGATATATACCACCCGTTGTTAATCGAAACTTTGATTGACCGTACGTTTTAGAAGGACATTTTAAGTCACTTAAAAGTGCTTATTTAAAAACTGCAGTCCATTGAGACAAATATGTTTTGTAGGTTCGGGCTGAACAAATGAAATTGAGTCGAGTCAACTCAATTTCATTAATAACTCAGTTGACGTGAAACGGGTTCCAAACTCTTCTTACTGTTGCTAAGGGCTTATGTTGCTTTTCAGCGTTAGCTTTTTTAACCTATCGAGCCCATGGTCTTTCCTGCTGTACTTGAAAGCAGCCATGTTGTCTCTCTGAGTGTGACTCCTGTCATAACTGTGTCTCACATAAATATGCTTCAAAATCTAAAAAAAAAAAAAAATTTGTAACATAAGAGGATCAGAGATTTGTAACGCGGCCTCTCTGTGACCACACTTCTCATTAATGCTTTCTTTCAAGCAAACATACCGCGGCAGAGATGTGGACTCGAGTCGCATGACTTGGACTCGAGCCTGACTCGAGTCATGAATTTGATGACTTTAGACTCGACTTGAGAAAATGTAAAGAGACTTGCAACTCGACTCGGAGTTTAACATCAATGACTCGTGACTTCACTTGGACTTGAGCCCTTTGACTCGACAAGACTTGATACTTTCTCCAAAACCCAAAGTGATCTGTGTAAATATATTATTATTTTGTTTAAAAGGACTCGAAACAGAAACGGCAGGACTTGGGACTTGACTTGACGCTTTTCAGTTTTGACTTGGACTCGACTCGGACTTTGCCTGTCTTGACTTGAGACTTGACTCGGACTCGAGTGCAAAGACCTGAGACTTGCTTGGGACTTGCAAAGCCAGGACTTGATCCCACCTCTGTCCCAAAAGAATGCTCTCTGGCCGGAGATGAGACTCCATTAAAGAAGCCGTAAACAAATGTTATGTGATGTCTGTAGCAGCCGCTGTTTTCTTACAGAATGAGTACAAAAAGAAAGAGAGAGAGAAAATGCTTAAAAATATAGACACATGCTCCGTGGTGAGTCACGGGGGAAGGTTTGAACACAGCTTAAAGAGAGAGACGTATCTGCTGCGCAGGCCAAGGCCTCCGCTGACAACTTGACGTATCGTTGGACGGAGCTGCACTGTGGCTTGTTTTTAAAATCAAATAACAGCTGTGGCTTTTTCAAACCATGATAATTATGATTGATGACTACCACATGTGCATTGTGTCGGCTGGCGCTGCAACGGGCAGATACTCTCGACGCGAATAAACGGCTGCGAGAAAAGAAATGTGGAGGAGAGAGTTTACCTCGAGGTTTTGCAGACTCCCGAAGACCGTCACGTCCAAGTGGAAACAGTCCTTTTCTTTCTGTGTTCCTCAATTGTGGCCACAGCCCATAGTCACTCTTTTACCACTTTTTATTCGGTACGTTGTGTTTGTATGCGTAACAGTTCATGTGGTTGTCTCTGGTCAACCTCATCTCCGCTTCCCTTTTTTCTGAATCGCCAGATTTAAGTCTCGGTTGCCTGAGTCAAATCATAAACGTTGACTTCTTATTCAAATTTGATATAAATATCATAAATATTTGTTCATCTGGTAGGTTATGGATTTCGGTTATACGGTATATACCATGTTTTTCGGACCATAAGGCGCGCCGGATTTTAAGGCACGATATCAATGAACGGGTCTATTTTCATACACGAGGCGCACCGGGTTATAAGGCGCATTAGGCGAAACAAAACAGTCAGATAAGTCAAACTTTATTCAACTCAATCAAAATAACTCACAACATTGAGTTACAACATACGACCAGAGAGCCCACACTGGCCCCTGCTGACTGTCCTGTCTATTGACAGCTGTCAATAAAGATTTATTTGAAAGCTCCGACGCCGGTTATTAGCAACATGCTATTCAAAAAGAAGAAGGCTGCCATTATGATTGCTGCGATTCTGTGCGCTGAAAATTTTAAAAAAAAGAGGCGCCGGCGCATCTGGAGTCGGAGATGGCTCAATAAACGTGGACAGACATTGTTTATTTATTGTTTATTGTGGAGAGATGGCTCAATAAACGTGGACAGTGTGGTGTTTATTTATTACGTTTTTTGTGCACAGTGCCATAGCTCTATCAATCTCGCCTCCATATTTTCATGACACCGACGCGTCGCCATGGTGACTATCACTTTGCGCAGGCGCACTGAGAGAGAAATGCTCCGGTCGGCTCGGGGTTCTGCTTCCACTGCGCGAAAAATTTGTCGGCCGACCAAAATGTTTGACATGTCAGAAATTCTTCTGACCGTCCGACGGTGGTTCGGGAACAGATAATTGGCCCTCGTTACCCCCTGTACACTGTACGAAAAAAGACGCCAGACAAAACGTAAAATCGGGCCGGATGGGTCAAAAACTAGCTAAAATCGCAGGATTTTAATTGCGCCTTATAGTCCGAAAACTACGGTATTCGTACTACTGCCCACTAGGTAGATCGTGATATACCAGTAGATCGCAAAAGGATGCTCGAAGATCATAGGTAATTAAATACATTTTTTTTTAAAAAGTACATAAATGAATAAAATTCTAAATGCAATTCTACTTTTAGATGCTAATCACTAAGGATTGGTATTCGTTCAGTCATATTGTAGCAAACAACTAAAGCCATTTAATAAAGTACTCGTACAACGTATCATGTGTATTAAAAAGATATATTTGGGTTTATATTAGAAAATATATATTTAAGGTTTTCAATGTAGGTAGCTCATTTTAGCCTGCTCATTTTCAACGGCATTGATAGTATTTACAAAATAATGAGGTCACAAAAAAATCCACACTTCAACTTCGTCTGTCGGGGGAGTAGGTTGTTTATAAACTTGAGTTTAGGGACTGTTTAGTCTGTCTTAACTGTGCGAAAAAAACATAAATGTATTGTTTACATATTATCTGACAAATATTTTAGTGGAGGCTTCCATCATGTCCATGAGGGAAAAGATCAACCTCATGGACATGATGGAAGCCTCCACTAAAAAAAATTTTATATCTGTATCTCGACATTTTTAACCAGAGCTCCCATAGTGTAATCTCCTTCCCCACAATGTTCGTTCACGACCAAATTTTTTTTTTTTTTTAGCAAACGTACTCTGTTAATCGCAGAATAATTCTGTCAAACACAGCTCTACTCTCATCTCATGCCAGGAACAGAAAATAATTGTGCAAATGGCTAATAAAAAAAAAAAAAAAAAAAAAAAAAAGGTCTTTCTCAGACTGTTTAAACATTGCCCTCTGAATTGCAGGAGCTACTGTGTTTTAAAAATGCTGAAATTACATGCAAGCACATGTAAATTCCCTCCAGGGGAACTGACAGGTGGTGGGGTTGAAAAAAAAAAAAAAAGAGTGATTGAAGATCAGCACTGGATATTTATAGTCTGTCTTCTGCAGATTTAAATAGAAAAAGTCTGTTTGTGCGTGGATGAATCTGAGTCTCTGTGTCTGTGTCCGCTGATCCTCCAGTGACTCAGGGGAGTTTCTCCTAATGACTTTGCGGGCTTAACTCTGAACTCCTAATACCATAATGGTAAGGATGCTAGTCCAAGTGCAAATATCAGCAGTTTGGTACATGCAATTTATTTGAACTCTGCAGCCAAAAGGCCTATTTGAATACTTTTGGTGTCTCAGTGAAGGGAATATTTTAGTTAGTTTTCCTGGTGACGAGTAAGATGTCTTTGCCTCTCTCTCTCAAGGCAAAGACTCAGACTCGATTTATATGCTAGAAAAAGAGAGAGAAATAGAAATAGAAAGAGAGAAATAAAGCGACGGGTAAAATAACCCAGTGAGCGAGACAGCGTCCAGGAGAAAAACGGAGCTCGGTTGAGCGCTCGTAACTCGAAAAATCTTGCAAAAGTTGTTGACTCGTAACATGGAAATTTCCGTTTCTGAGGTAGACCAAGAGCATTTTAGTCAGTAAAGGTATTTTTGCAAATACAGGATCACTGGTCATAATTTGTCTGGAGCTCATTTAAAAAAAAAACATCCCTTTTTCTCAGTGGCATAAAATCGCTTTGATGTCTTTTTCTCAAAAATCCAACGACGAACTGGGACTAAAAAGCAGCGCTGTGTGGTCTGCGCCGTGCGTAAACCCTGCGAAGCTGCCTCACCTGCGCGTTGGTTCTTCATTTAGTGAAATTCAACCTGTGTTTGCAAAGAGCTTCTCCAAGGTTTTTCAAAGGCAAATAGCTGAAGGCTAAACTGAGGTTGACTCATGAGGGAGAAAAAGGTGGATTTAAATCAATTTGACCAATTGCATAGAAGTTCGAAAGATCAACAGGAACTCAAATGATAACCACAATATATTACCAACGACTGCGGAAGAACTCATCTGAACCTTAAAGACATTATCTACGGCAGCAGAAAGCTTAGAAGCAGACAGTCTGTAATAGCAGAACGCCCCCCCGAACCTTCAGGAGAAGATCTACAGCAGCAGAAAAGCATCTCGAAAGTTGAGATTTAAACACAGCCTGGGCCAAAAAGTCTGAAGACAACACTTTTTTTGGGGAGAATTCCTGCTTATACCTTTGAGGGCTCAAAAGTGGGTAACCCCCAAAATGACTTAAGTTTGACGTAATGTCCTTACTTTCTATGTAATCTACTTATATAACAATGCAGTGCATTGTGTTCCTCATTCTTACTTTGTAACAATCAGTACCTACGGATAATCTCACGCTGTAAAAACGGCCGAAAACGCTTACGAACTTTTTGGTTTCTCCTCTTGACGTGTGGAAGTGTGACTTCTATAGAATCATTTCTTGGTTTTTTTTTTTTTTTTTTTTTGCTTTATCTTTTGTCTTCTAAAACATTTCAGCAACGCTGGAAAACAGACACCTGACAGACGATTGATCACATCTGCCCCACTCTTAGGGCACGTACACTCGACAGGGTGGTCCGTCATGCATCTCGCAAAGGCTAACAGGAGGACTACTTACCCTCTCTCTGTGTGTGTGTAAATAGAGGTGTAAATAGAGGCTACGGTGGACAAAACCAACACACAAACGTTCTCGTTTTTTTTTTTTTGATGGGCATCAATCAAAAAGCTGCTGAAATCTGACACAGACAGAGAGGGGAGGTCGGGTGTCATACACAGCAGAAAAGACAGTGAGCTTCAGGGCTAACGAACGGACATGTACCCCAGCTCTGACATCCATCTTTTTCTGGCTTAAAGGGACAGTTCTGGCTTTTCAAAACAGTCTTTTTTTTTTTTTTTTTGTCATTTATGCTGATGAAGCCGAATGAGAAAAATATCATAATATTATATAATATAATATATAATATTTCCCTGAGTGACACAAACTAACCAGAAGAGGCAGCAGAGGTATCTCTGTTAAGTTCCAAAATCATTGATTTTCTCTATGGGCTTTGGGACACTGAAACATTTTCTGAACTATGAAAAAGGTGCAGAGTCTGTTTATTATCATTATTATTAACAAATAATATATTATTTTTTAATTATTATTAGAGTTCTTGTGACATACTCCCTACACTCGTCCTGACTTTTGCGAATTTGTCTTCTCTCTCTCTCTCTCTCTCCCTCTCTCTCTCACACACACACACACACACACACACACACACAGCCTCAGGTATTCCATTTCACTTCCTGTGCCTCACTCAGGTAGAGGTATTTCTTCAGGAAACAGCAGATAATGATAGTTAATCTGTGAGCTTTTGAAGGTGGATTATCGACGCAGAACATTAGAGCGCAAGCGTCTTCAATGATAATCACCAGCTGCAGTCTTGTCGCCCTGAGGCGAGGAAGAGCAGAGGTTCAGCGGCGGAGGTGGAGTCACGCCCTCGCGTCTCTCTTTACCTCAGTTTATTCTTTATTAGAAACACTTTTTTAACAGCTTCAGAAAATGCAGTGAAAAAGGGTGGTTTGATTGCGACACCCCGTGAGCTGTTTGCGTGTACGTACATCCGTTCGTGCATGTGTATGTTAGTCGAGGTTGGGTCTAAGTATAGGGTTATACACCTTTCTCCAAGGTTAACTTCAAGCATTCCTACCTTTTAAAGCAGGGGTCGGGAACCTTTTTTAGGAAAGCGAGCCAAAAATTTTGAAATCAATTTCCATGAGATTTCGGAATTTTTCCTAGCGCAAAAACACAAATGTATGGATTACACCGTGTAATATAGTTATAAATATATGGTTCCACTTGCCATACAAAACAGTGTATTCCACACCACGTAAGAAAAATCTTAATTTATCGTACGGTCGTTAAATGCAACATCCCTGAGGATTAGCGTCGTAAACCCCCGGGGGGGTTAAGTACATGTTAGGAAGTCCGTCATTTTAGTGATTTTATTATTTTAATTTTATCATTAACTGTACTGTTAGTTATTTTATATATTATAACGCGAGATGTGAGCGTGTTGCTCCAAAATGGACTGACTTTGTTTTCACTTTTTATGCCAGAAATAAAAGACGTGCCAAGCCGATGATTTTTACCGCAACTGTTTAACACAACGCAAATACACGTCGGTGTTTCTTTCCATTATTTTTTTACCACTGTGATTTCTGTCATTTTTGTACTTGAATATCAGCTGAAATATTTTTCAATTATTGTGTTACGAATTGCCTAATTGCTAAGATTTATCTGAGACGCAGATGCAGTCACCAAAAGAGCCACATCTGGCCCGCGAGCCATAGGTTCCTTGTTCCTTTCTT
>NC_024316.1:721409-741161 GCF_000523025.1 Cynoglossus semilaevis
TCTATACAAACCATCAATATATTTCAGAAATGTAGTAACGAGTAGTTATATCCTTGCCAACTCATGTAGCCATAATATGCTAATAATAAAGCAACAAACCCCCAAAAAAGCAGAGTTCAGCCACTGCTGAGACTTAATGTACATCAAAAAGCATCAGCAATAACATAATACAATTACAATATTATTTTAAAAAAATAAAATAAATCAATCTTACTCACTAAAACTTCCAACACAATTCATCGTCCTCTTTCCTTATGATGAGTTCAACTGATCTCATTGCCAATCTTTTAAGTCTCCCGGTGTGCACTACTGAATTCTAGGTCTTAGGGCAGACTTCTTTCAACCTTGCAACACATGAGACTCTAATTTCCTAGCTATACTGTAAAGTCTGTCTGTCTTTCTGTCTAGCTACCTAAACATGATTGGATTAAAATCTTGAGTACGTGTTACTGGAAGCAGCACAACCAGAGAAAAGATGATAGTCATATATATATATACATATAACAAAATTGACTGTATTATTTTATAAATATTCCTGGAAAAAAGTATATTGGGAAAAATAAGCCACTGATTCTAATAATGTTTAGACCAGAAAGGGAAGATTTTGCTGGTAAAGAATAGTGAAGTAAAGAAAACATGACAGGGTTTATTTGTTTTTTAAATGTGAAGTGTCATATTCTTGTCATTTTAAATATGCCTTTCAACATTTATTATTGTTTTCAATTACGTATTTCATATCATATATATGGCAAATGTACGTCTATGCTGTTTTCAATTACGTATTTCATATCATAAATATCATATATATGGCAAATGTACATCTATGGTATATACATATACAATTTATATTATAATATACCATATTTTTGATCTGTTTAAAGGAACAGGAAACATGTTTTGAATTGTTGTTCTGAAAATAAAAGAAAAATGCACAGTATTATTATAAATACTAAAATATTACATATCTCAGCGTTTAATAATTTACTGATTTATCAGAAATTTAAAAGTTTGAAAACATTTTCAAATAGCAGTAAAGTGAAGAAAAAGGATCGATGATGACGACAATTTGTCTTTATTCTATTACCATACCGTATTATTTCCTCTGCTATCTTTTCTGATGTTTGACTTTAGCATAATTCGTTTCCATCAATTCCCAATATTCATTGAATATTTATGTCAACGTACATCTGTCTTTTGAAAGATTGTTTTGGAGACCTTTATAAAACAGTTAATCCGGTGTGTGTTTGTGCCTCCGTCCGTCCTTGCCTCTGTGTGTGTGTGTGTGTGTGTGTGTGTGTGTGTTTTAACCAGGTGGGGTCTGAATACAGTATGTTTGCTTTTCTCTGAATGTGAATAGACAAACTGCTATGGCAACTGGTTGCTCTCACAGTCACAAAGAGTCAGAAAGGAGGAGCACAATACCAGGCGTTCTGACCTTCTCTCCCTCCTCCTCTAAGGACTCTCTCTCGCTCTCTCTCTCTCTCATTCTTTTTCTCAGATTTCCTGGGAGGGGTACGGTACCCTTTGTGTCCAAAAGCAAACTCTTATTCTCTCAACCTTTTTTTTTTTCCTGCCTCTTCCCTTATTCTCTCTCCGTCTCATTCATCCGGCACAAAGAGGGAGAGGGAGTGGGTGAGAAGGGTGAGAAACAGGGTGACAAGGCATCTTTCACCTGGACGAAGTAGAGGAAGAGAAAGAGAGAAAAGATAACAAACAAAAAAAAGAAAATGAAAAGGAAGAGAGAGAGAGAGAGAGGGAGACTTTTTGTGTCCAAGAGAGAGAGAGAGAGAGGGGGACTTTTTGTGTCCGTCCGTGCATGCGTGTGTGTGTTCCCATGTTTTTTTGGCCGCTTCCTGTGGTTTCTGCTCAGAATGACAGGCGGGTGTCTGGGTGGAGAGAGCGGCTGTTTAGTCTGAGACCATGTCATGGGAAACACACACTCCTGCCCTCTGGGAGTGATTCATACGCAGACAGAGACACACACAAAAACACACACACACGCTGTCATGATGAGACGGAGATAGGGCAGTCCGAAGGGGGTAAAGGGTCAAACACTTCAGTAATGGAACAGGAAGGGCCAGAGCAGTTGATGATCCTTGAGCGGAGAGTGGACCAGGGTTGATAAGCAGCTGTTGAACAGCTCAAAATCTGTTCACTTTTCTAAATTAGGAGAGTTTGCTGCATCAGGCATTGACAGAGAGGCGGGGGTTTTCAAGAGTCAACCCTTTTAAAAAATGACTTACAGAATCATTATGTTTAGATTATAAATGGGGATATTTATGTTTATTTGTTTACTTGTAGTTCTCCTCACTCCCCTGCAGGGGGGGGGGTTATATAAACAAAGTTCTCATGCGTTTTCTGTATGATTTCAGTTTTCCAGGAGAGGATGGATACTACAGACTAGCGATGCTTGATACAACTTTTTCCTGTCTGATATGGATTACTGCAACATGGAGTATCTGCCGATACCGATTGGATACCTCTCCCCCAGCATGCCGCAGGCTGCCATTGCTGATAGTGTCCCAGTTTATGGTTAAGTTAAGTTGAGCATTTACACTTAGGTATCGTATCAGACAGGCTACAGTTGTTTTTCTGCATCTTCGATCCTGACGTTTTGACTAATATTGGACCAATAACGAGTATAGGATCAAGGCATCCCTACTACAAACAGAAAAAGGTTAAAGGACAAACTAAAAATCTAAGATATGTTGCTCTGCATATATTTTTAGAAAATAGCCCAGGATGTGTTTGACGGCATTGTATTGAAGTGATCTCACAAATACTGGTATCGGTATTGGACATAGAAGTGTTGCGTTCGTCGATTAACGAGTCCACAACAAAAAGCTTAGAGCTGTTTCACCGAGTATTTTGGGGGTTTCTGGAGTCCAATACCCAATTCGCTGTTGCAACTAAATCACAGAAGCTATGCCTCCGTTGTGCCAACTCTTTCTCATACTCTGGGACAAGATGCCAACCCGTTGCGAGGACGTTGGGTGTGTACAATATGCGGACAACGGGACGGTTAAAAAAACCACATAAAACAAGACGATGATAAATAGCATTCTGGGAAGGTGGTGCATTTGGAGTGTTTGTCCTGGCATTACTACAGACTGATCCAGGATTAATTCTCAGTAACAGTAAGTGAAACATGAGGAGTCCTAATGTCAGATTCTATTATGACGCTGGACATTGGATCTGCGTTCAGGATCATTCAAAATGCTGCTGGCTCAGTCCATTACTGATCCAGGATCAGCTCCTCTGCTATAAATACTTAACAGCATTGATGGATAACATCTGCTAAACTTAGATCAGTGCTGATTGAGGCTATAACCCCAGTACCATTCGGGACATGTGATCACTACCAGTTAGAGAATTTAGCCCGGCCTGATGCAATGCATGTTAAAAAAAAAGTCTAGAATTCACCTTATGCTTCTTCTCAAGAAGTATTATACAGAAGGGAGAAGACTATAGTAAGAATTCCCTGCTGCCTGTTCTCATGGCAGATGGAAGTTGCACCTGTGAACTTTGTGTCCTGGTGCAGGAACTGAACTTGCGGCCATCACAGTGACCTGACGTCAGTGTTCGGGTCACTTCAATTAAGAGACAGACTTTTTCCTTCCCTCTTTGGCCTTCTGTTTTGTACATCTTTTTGTGAACCTTTGGATTTTGGACATTTCTAAGGCGCTATCATTTACCTTTTTAAAGTGATGAGACACAAGATTGAGCCCATCGTTTATTTTGTAATTGTTGAAAGTATGGCCGTCAAAACATGAGGGTTCACCTCCTGGGCAAGATCGAATCCCGCTTAGGGCGGTTGGTACCTTCCAGTGGACTCACCACCAACCACAGGAAGGTTCAGGGGGGGTTGGTACGGTGCAGTGTGATTTGGGAGGTGGTCGTGGAGACTTCTACCCCCACGACCCGGTAACGGATAAGCAGCCGAAAATGGACGGATGGATGGATGAACAGAATGTCAAACACTGTACCAACCAACATCCAACCGCTTAAAGTCACTCTAATACATGGTTGATACTGGGGCACTGACAAATCTGACCATAAAGTCGAAGTCGAGTCGACGCGTCATCACATTGACAGTGGAGGGACTACACTGAGACAAAATATGCACCCCAACAAATA
Source organism: Cynoglossus semilaevis (assembly GCF_000523025.1). Lineage (NCBI taxonomy): Eukaryota > Metazoa > Chordata > Actinopteri > Pleuronectiformes > Cynoglossidae > Cynoglossus > Cynoglossus semilaevis. Next base: position 725,547 of record NC_024316.1, read on the forward strand.
CTTCTTTCTGTCAATGCCCCTAAATTACCATCTCAACACCAAAAACCACAAGTTTTTTGGGGGGGATTGATCGTCACGATCGCCAAATGGATTGCGCGGAACTCATTCAACCGATACTGCAAGCAATAATTTAAGATGCACTACACAAGTTTTTTTTTTTTGTTTTAGTTTTGCATTGTAAATCATTTTTTATTTTTAAAATTTTGTTTTGCATTGTAAATCATTTTTTATTTATTTATTGTTTTGGATTAGTCACAAACCAAAGCAGGTAGAAAACACATACATCAGTCTAATGTTGTTTGTCTTTGTGTTCCAGCAATTTCTTTTTCACAACATCCACAAATCTTTTCTGGGGTCCTTCTCAGTTCCATTGTACTGGCAACTCAATCTCCAATATGCCTTGTTGAATTTAATGTACAAAATCCTTATCTCTCCTCAGTACATGTCCAAACTGTCTCAACCTCGCCCCTAACTCAATCTCCAAACTGCTTCACCTCAACTGTCCCTCTGATCTGCTCATTTCTGATACCGTCCATCCTGGTAACTCCCAGTGAAAGTCTTCCTTTCTGCCACTTCGAGGTTGACAGAGTCAGTCTCTACACCAAACATCGTCGCAGATCTCACTTCTGTCTCATAAACCTTCCCTTTAACCTTACTGCTCTTCTTCTGTCACACCATCCTTGGCACTTGATACTTGGTATTTAAACTCATCCCCTTTGACTACCTTTACTCAGCTCACTCTCGTTTACGGGTTCGTACACTCGTTCGTTTACGCTCCCCTCTACAGCAAAAAAATGATCGGTGCGGAACTTCATTCATGTTTTCCCCACGGCTCAAAAAACTGGGGAAGCAATATAATTTGGGTGAAATTTCAAAATAAAATATATTTTAGACTTTGATTTTTGAGTCTCGGTATGACAAGTTATTTTTGAAATATTGCCGGGTTATCTTTAAATGAAGAAAGCAAATGAAAATGACTGGATTCTCTTTAAATCTCAGTGGTCCAGTGTTGGCCAGGTACTAAAGGACCCATGGACAATTACCTGTCCTGGGACTAGGACTTGGGAACCCCTGCCTTATATGACAAATGTTGATAGAGGGACACACATCCATGTACAACCAACAGGACAGTTGGGGACATTTGTGATGATCTAGGCCAGTACAGGACAAAGGCTTCTCTGTAGTCAAACGCACACACACACACACACACACACACACATTCCCGTGCCTTTCCAGGTCTGGAAAGCATCTGAGCAGAAATCTGGGCCGTGCAGGAACATTGCGAATTCGCTCAAGTCAAATGGGCCTTTCACCTTTCAGAGAGACTACTTCATCGAGAGAACAATACTATTCTGTGAACACCAGCTTGAATATTTTCATTTGTTTTTAGAATTAGTAGTGAAAAAAAAAAAAAACCAAACAGTAGAGGTTCTTAACCTATAAACAGACACTCACACAGTAACACACCATAAAAACCCTGACTCCAAACTCCTCCTCCTCCTCCTCCTCCTCCTCCCTCCTTCACCCTAATTCTCGTTCAGATCTGGTGTCCTGATTGCTTTCTCTGCTTTTTCTAAAGGACAGGAAGTAGAAGAGCAGAACACACTGTGGCCTCTCTGTCAGCTGCTCCCAAGAGAAAGTCTCTAGGTTCCCATTGTTTTCCAATCTTTTACCATATGTCTGCCCCTGAATGATGTTTAAAAGCCTCTCAGGTCATTCTGTGGAAACCACAAACCTCTGCGGTGTTTAGTCCCCTGACAGTTTACCACCTACAGCATCCTTCTGGCATAAATATCACTTGTGTTTCAGGAGGAAGTGGCTTTTTTTTTTTTCCCCTCGTCTTGTTGTCTAACAATGTTCACCTGCATGAGGAGCCCTCCAGGGAAATAGGGGAGAGAGAGAGAGACTGAATCAACACGTCCGGGCAAACAGAGGGGAAAAAGGAAGGAAGTGAAGAACAAAAGACTGAATGGGGTTTAAAAGAGGTGGCTGAATAAAAGGTAAAAGAAAAACAAAAAAAAAGTCGGTACCCACCCACAGAGAAAAATAAATCAACTTGAATATTGTTTTTATAGTGCGTTCTGTATTTTAAAAGTTACATTTTAAAATGTATTGACCATCAGTGTGAAACCCATGTGTTTTTTTTTGTCTCGTGTTGTGAATAACTAGCAGATTTTCTTGGAGAGTTTCTCTTTAAAAAAATGGACAAACTCTTTTACTCTGTTAATTATTTACCAACGACATTCAAATGTTACTAGTTTCACAAGGCAGTTAGATGTCCTACCTGTACATTCCCAATAGAAGCAAAGGGAGAGGAGATGAAGGGTTCAATACCAGAGAAGGGAGGGACACACCTGGGGCCATGACACTGATGCTTAAGCTGATATCGGGCGTACACATGGACACAAAGACTGCGAGAAAGGGAGAGTTGGAGAGCTCTCTCTGGTTATTCTCTTACTATAGTTGACCCTCTGGCCCTTCTCAATCCCCTGCTCATCGTTCCTCTTTCCTTTCCTCTCTTATTCTTTCTCCCTCCAGTCACATCAGTATGTCCACGTACTGTAATGTCTGCACAAAACACCCAACGAGAGAGACAGGAAGTAGTTTTGTACATACAAAATGTGTTGGCTTACACATACATCTCAACAGGGCAATGTAGAGAAACGAGTCAGCACAAATACTCTGGTACTGTATTACTCTTAGGGATGGCTTGATCCGATACTCAGGATTGGCATCAGTCCAATATTGGTCCAAATTTCAGGCTCAAAAATTACAAAAAAAAAAAAAAATTACTACAGCCCATGCGATCCAAATGCTCAACTTTGCACGACATCCTGTAAACAGGTGGAGGAGAAAAGACGGTATCGGATTGATATAGGTATCTGCAGATACTCCTAGTTGCAGTGTCAGCATTGGTAACGACACCTAATTATTTTATATTTAAACAGATACATACGTGTATTTTTTTACTTTAAGCACACAAAACGTATAACTTGAACTTATTTACTTTGGTCCGTCAAATTGTCATTGTCATTTCGGTGTTACGCTTTTAGGTCTAAGGTTTCTTAAAAAAACAAAAAAGGGAACTAAAGATAGTACCTTAACACGAAGGTGAAACAGATGAATGTTATCTGCTGATCGGAGAGATTTTTATTCTCCTACTTTTTAACGTCAAAATCCAGAACAAACACGCTGGCCGCACAACTGCGCCTCTTTGAACTATTAAGTTCTTTCAGACTTTCAGACGCAAATAAAGAGGTTAAATTATGTACTCCAACTGTTACTTTGCACCCCGCCCCCAAACATACACATTCCCTGTAATGTCTTTTAAGTCTTTCTCCTCTTTCTTCATCTTCTGTTTCTTCTTTTTTTTTTTTTCACCACTCACTAAAATAATCCTTTTTGCAGTCTGGGTGGTCTTCACACATGTACAGTAGGCACACATGAGCAGACACACCTTGGTCACACCTTTTGTTGTTTCTACATGTGTTGGCTGTGGTTTCCTGACCTCAACCAAGAATTTGGGTTAGAGAATTTGTGCTCGACGCACTCAACAAAACGCCAGGTCAGAGCACCATCACGTAGTAATTGCTGACTTGCACACATGAAAGCTGAACTACTTTTTACAGAATTATCCCTTAATTACTGTGCTGACTGCTCAGTGGCTATAACAGTGGTTATTGATTATTATATGGTTGTTACTATTTCAGAGATTTACCGTGAATGCTAAAACATTCACTATATTATTATTTCATTATCTGTCATTATCAGGTACTTTCTTTAGGACAAAATGCTGAGCTGGATGTGTTTGAAGTAATGACACTAAAAGACGTAGAACAGGCGGAGGGGGCGGAGGAGGGGGTAGCAGCTCCATTAGGCAGCAAAGGTTAAGCCATATTTTCAAGTCCAACACAAAGAAGTTGGGGAAGAAAAAAATACATAAAAGAAGAGAGAGAATATGACGATAGGTTAGAAGATTACTAGACAAAACATCATGTTCTCTTAAGACCAAGTGACAGGAACCAAAAATTCATTAACACTTAAAAAGTCATAAAAAGTCTTCCCAAAGACATCCAGCAACTTCTAAACCTACTGGAAAACGCCTGGCCCATTTCTTACAAAAATGTGTCCTTGCTTCTTGCCCAAGGACACATTGGCGTGAAGACTAACAAAACTGCACACACACACACACGTATAGGGCCCCACATTTGCAAATTTTGAGCGATATGCACATATTAAGTTATTGAAGCAGCTCGCCGCTGCGCAAATTATGGAGCGGTATAGTTTACTATCGCCATCTACTGGGAAATCGAATCCATTATGTATGTATAGTAACTCCTAGTAATAATGGTTGGCCATAATACCTCATACTTCATTCACTAATATATCTGCTGGAATTGCCTATATAGCTGTTTATTTTATTTCATTATTTAACTGCTCAACTATTTGTACTGTTCATATGTTTATTACTAACATATATATATAATTATTTATATATATAATAATATTACTATTTATATACTTAATATAATATATATACTTAATATATACTACGTTCACTTAACATCCTTATAATTATACTAGCTCTGCTTATATGTCCATATACATACCATAGGGATAATGTGGTGTACTTAATATGCATACGTATTTATGTATAAATACTGTATACACGGCATATACATAATACTAATTTAATTTATAATAAAAATATAATAATAAATAATCATTTAGATTGCAATCGACAACACCACACTGCCGTAATTACCTGACTACTAGTATTACCTACTAATACTACTAACACTAATCTATCGATCTACTAACCTACTAACATCCACTGTTCAGGTTTCGCATGTTTATTGACAGTGTGCTGCTACTCATGTTTGAATTTTATTGTATTTTATTAGTGTGTTTTTACTATGTATCTATGTATCTATGTATCCATCCATCCATCCATCCATCCATCCATCCATCCATCCATCCATCCATCCATCCATCCATCCATCCATCCATCCATCCATCCATCCATCCATCCATCCATCTATCCATCTATCCATCCATCCATCTATCTATCACAGCCATAGCTGAACTAGTTAATAGAATAGAAATGTGTATTTGTTGACCGAGGAAACATACATTTTGAAATATCGGGGTCTGATCAATAAGCTTACCAATTGCTTGCTCAGGGCTGAGTGCAGATCATTGCTTATGTTCCAGTTATCATGTCACACTGGTGATGTCGTTCAGAGCACGTAACCAAAAGCAGTACAAATAACACCGATAACCTAGGTGTACACAGTTCATGAACATGCACATGCACACACACAAACTACAGGGAGACCAAACAGCCTGGGGCAGCGCTTTCTCTCTAATCTGATATCAAAGACAGCAACGTTTTCAAAGAGTTTCATATGACAGCTAATTTTGCGCTTAGCCCGCAGAAATGATTTATTGCCATAAATCTCTTCTCACACTTTGCTCAAAGCGTTCTGCTAGCAACCTTTCTGCCTTGCAATATGATTCCTCTCCTCAGAAAAAGAATCTGCATTAATGTCAGTGTTAAAGCATCAGCAACAACAAATAACGTGATATCACTTGCTCATTAGGATTCAACAGAGCTACAACAAGCACGAAAATAAGAAGAAAAGATCGATTCAAAGAAATAGCAGCTGAATCATTGTGGTGGGACAGGGACAGGGACAGGGACATAACTGTAACATGGCAGTGATTCAGCACAAGGTGTCATCAGTGACTCTACAGTGACTTAGTAACGACTTAGACATGGATTCACATAGTAACTCATCAGTTTTGGACCACTGATTTAACAAGTCGGGATAAAAATTACAGGAACAGAAGTGACAACAGTGGCGCTTTGGCCCAGAGGCAATGTCTCTGTCATTGGTGTGGAACCCCACGGTTCACCTTCAGGGCAAGATCGAATCCCGGTTAGCGCGGTTGGTACCTTCCAATGGGAACTAATACTAATGAAATACCTAATAACATGTATAAGTTGCTGCCACCTAGTGTCTGGAGGCTTGTTATCATTCAAGCATTACAGCAGTGGTACACTTTGTCTACTATGTCCAGCGTGCCATATTCCATTGGAAGACCTTCATGACACCCCCCCCCCCCGGCCTGCCCCCCCCCCCACACCACCCCCCCAACCACCAGGGGGCCTGCCCCACTATTTGGGACAATCTGGTCTAACCGCATTTGTTCACTTTTGGATTGAAATAACATTCTGTAATGAGACAAGAATAAATCTTGATGTTAGCAAAAAAAAAAATTTGAAACAGTTTTGGGTCATAGCTAAAAGAGAATTACACCAGATGCCCTTCTTAACACAACCATATCCACTAGATTCAGAAGTTGGGAAACAGATGTATCCGACTCAGGTTCCCCTGTATGGCAGGACCTTGGCCATAATATAAATAGTTTATGAAACAGGAGTCAAATCTATAAGCTGTGAGTGGATTTCAAATGCTTTATCCTAAACAACCAAAACCAGATTTCTATTAAACACCAACATAAACACAGGTAAATGACACAGGTAAATGATCCCTTCACTGCATTATGCCTGAGTGTGAAGGTGGTTTGCGGGGACCTCAGTGACCTGCAATGTGTCAGAGAAAGATTAATCCTGCCTCCAGGTGGCGCAGAGATGCAAGCTGAACGTTATGACAGATGCGGTGGAGAAACGTGGCTGTTTTTAAAGTTCACTGATCTAGATAAAGGAATAAGGAACTGAGGTCTGCCCTCAGTAGGGCGCCCTCAGGTGTGTGTTGGTGTATACAAAGTTCTGTGCGTGCATGTGCATGTGCGCTGAGTGTGATTAACAGAGAACATTGTTGTTTTAATTTTGTTTTAATTGTCGTCTTTATCACCCAACACCCAAACAAAAGGACTATTGTGTGTGGCATTTTAATTTCTGTGGCATCAGCTTAACGGTCCAACATTTTCCATGTCTCTGCAGCACGGTGTGTGTGTGTCTGTGTGTGTTTGTATGTGTGCTCGTTGCCAGATTTATTTATCTGATTTGAAATCAGCCCTCAAACTAACTAATTGGTCCAGTTCCACCATTAGGGAACAATGGGAAATAACAAATTAAGCTGTAACGTGTGTGTGTGCGTGTGCTTGTGTGTGGATGTACAGTATGTACATGAGGTTCAGACACTAATCACAGAAACTGTTCAAATTGTTACAGTAGGTTCGAGAATTTCCTCTAAATCCAGACTCTGGCGTAATTTTTTTTCCCCCTTTGTTTAATCTAGATTATGATTATGTAGATTGAAAAAAAATAATGTGAATGACATTTTAGTGACTTTAAACCCACATATCTGTACTTCCTTGTTTTTTTTAAAATCCCTTAACAACTTTAATCTAGATTATGATTATGTAGATTTAAAAAAAATAATGTGAATGATTGTAAATTCTTTACACTGGGAACCCTTTTTTTAATCTTGCCTATCTGCAATTATATTTATAGGCATTTAAATATTGACATTTTAGTGACTTTAAACCCACATATCTCTCTAAGTCTTTATGTTTCAGTGTTGACATTATAAAATAAATCAACAATCATTTCTAAATGTTTTATTCATATGGTCAAGAATCTATATCGTGGTGTCAAATTCATTATGATTCATGGGCCGCATACAAGTGGGCCTGACCAGTACAATCACAACATGATTAACTATAAATAACAATACGTACCTGTTTTCCCCTTTCATGTAAAGAAACACAAGTATTATATTATATATTTTTTATATAGTGTATTTTTTTTATTTCAAAATTAATCAAGCAGGCCAGATTGAACACACCAGCGGGGCGGTTTTGGCCCGTGGGCCATATGTTTGACACGTCTGAGCTCGATGAAGAATTGAAGCATTAAAAAAAAAATGTCACTGTAGTCATGAAATATTATATATACAAACAAATTTAGACCAGAATGTCTCCATTATGAGCAGTAAAAGTGTTATGTTTCAATTTTAAAAGTTGACTCGAATACTTAAAACTCATCTGCAGAGACAGAAAATGAACTCCTGGACAACCGGCATCCCCTCCATTACCATTCCAGTCAAATCCTCTTTTCTATTTTGAATATGTTTTCTGTGTGAAAACGCAGCTCATTTCCCGAACTCTCCTTCTCCCTCTGCTCTTGTAACATTCTCCGAGCCCTTGGTGAGCAACTGCACTGTTTCCTGGACTGGACTTCTATCGCTTTGATATTAGTTGTCTCAGAGGATCTCTAAAGTGTTCTCAGAGGACTAAGCTGTGAAAAGTCAAGAAACCCTGGCTGCGAACCCCAAATGACACTGCTGTTTGGAAGCAAATTGCTGCCGCTCCAGTTTCATTTTACACATTCTAAAAAAGACACCATCGGTAAAAAAGCAGTTTTTTAAGTATTATGTTATGTTTGTACTGTCAGAAACGGAGCAGCGCGGCCAGCATATTGATTGACGGGTGCAAGAGATGCTCTTTAGGGAAAATATTGCAGTGGTCCAGCTGCAGGTCTGAGGACGAAGGTCAAAAGGGTCCAGAAAAAAACAAGAACAATTAGATCCTGGGGAACCACACTGGTAAGGATCCAAGTCACAGAAACCAGGGGATACATATGAATTAGATCCTGGGGAACCACACTGGTACGGATCCAAGTCAGAGACCAGGGGATACATACTGTATCCAAGGCAAGGGTGGCATTGGTTCTTTATCACACAGGCCAAGATGCACTATCAATCTCTCCCGGACACTACTAAGAAATACATTATTATATGTTCGCACTGTGAAGGTTCCAGTTCTGTAACTTCAGAAGTGCCAAAGTGTTATTTAGAATTTGTAAAAAAAAAAAAAAAAAAAATCGAACTCAGCATAACTACTTTTACCTATAATACATCTCGTGAAATTGTTCCTTCAAATTGAACTGTATGCACAAATAATAAAATAAAATTTTATTAGTACTAATTAGGCCTCACGACACGACACAAATATGTTTTTGACTTCTCTTACTACAGGCTCAGGTCAGGTCACAGTACTGACACCTAACTAAGAACACTCACAATTAGTCTACGCTCCTATGTTACCATGGTTACTAATAGTTTCAATAGTCGAATCCCACCGATGCCAGCAATGTGTCTTCCTGTGGTTCCATAGTGTAGCGGTTAACGTGCCTGCCTTACACAGAGCAGGTAATCCTGGGTTCAATTCCCAGAGGAAATGCATGTTCCTAATGGCGCCTCCTGTATGGCAGCCTTTGTCGTTTGCGAAGACTCACACTGTAAATTTCCCCATTGTGTCCCATTAAGGGACTCAAGTGTAATTACTGAGTGTGCTTGAAAGAAAACAAAAGAAGTTCTCATTAATTCTCATCGAGTCAACCCAATCCAAATTCACATGCAAAACTTTTTCACTCTGCAAGTCCTTGTTGAGTCTCGTCTGAAAACGTACGTATACGTAGCCACCATCAACATAACAACCTCTGGTTAGCGCACAGAAACCGTTGGGAGTAACTATCACATCTTTGTGTCTCTTTTTTTTTTTCTTTTTTTTTTGAGCCACTGGAGACAAATTGGCACCACACTGAGTGGTTTAGGGATGAAGAAGAAGGATTCAGGATGACACACAAAGTGGAAACATAAGAAGATAATGAGCAGAGGTGGAGGTTTGAGAGGAAAGGGTGTGGGCGGGTCACGGAAGTATAGTCGGGGCAGAGAGGGAAGGAGTAAGAGACAGTGAGAGGAGCAGAACAGAGAGAAACAGTCTGTCAGAAAAGACGCTGGGGCTGAGAGGGGGGGTCTTTATAATGGAATTTTTGGTACCTAAAATGTCATGGGTGCAGTGAGAAAAAAAATAAACGAATTATAATAACATACCTAAATGAAGCCAAAAAAGAAGAATTCAACAAGGTCATTTCAAAGTTAATAGAAATTCAGCTTGAATATTTCATAACTTCAGTCAGGATATAGTTGCTGGAACCAATTCAAATTTGGAATTGTCATATGGAAAATTTCAAGAAAACGAATTATTTTTAAAAAAAGAAAAAAGGACGCCAGTAAAATACATCGAGTTTGTTTCCAAACGTCGGTGCAGCTGTTGTCTTCAACAATATTAATCAGCCTACAGTCCCTCAGACTCCATTTGGCAATTGCGTCATTCAACTTATCAGTCGCAGAATAACTTACGGTCTGACCACAGTCTCACCTGCGTTGAGAAGGCAGTGCGTGCAAACGTGTGCTAAATGGATGGACGGCGGAATTACTGTATAGGATTCAAGTTCATAAGTGCTATGGTACTCACAGGTAAGTGGTAAGTGGATTCAGGTTGGACGGCACCGATGAAAGTCCAAGCTCGGAGCAGTCCACCATCAGGTAAATCCCATCCTCTTCACAGTGACACTGGGACGGACACAGGTACGTTGCTCCTACTGACAGTGACGCCGCTGACTCTCTCATCTGTCTGTCTTGGACCAATGTAGTTGCAACTCCGTGTTCAAAGTGGAGGAGCAGCAGCAGAAGGAGCAGCAGAGGAGGAGAAGAAGTCATGTCTAAGTGTCCACCTGTCAGCAGAATCTCCCTAAACTTTGGTTTTTCCGATTCTCTGTTTTGTTTTTCCTCTGGTTTTTCAGAGAAATTACACACACACAAAAAGATGGCTTCTCCTTTTCTCTCCTGTCTGTTTTTGTCTTCTGTATAGGTTGTGTCCTCACTGTGTTTCTGTCCTTCTTCCCCCCCCCCGCGCACGCTCTCTCTCTCTCTCTCTCTCTCTCTCTCTCTCTCTCTCTTTGCTTACCTATAGTTGTGGGGCTACATGTGTTACGGGTAGGCTGTTCTGATTGGTCCAGAGACGAGGGCTGGGTTAAAGCACCCCCTCCCGCCACTTTTGCCCAGAAACTGTTTCGAAGATAGCGCGGTTCTAATGGGGTTAAGGGAAAAGAAAACGAGAAGTACACGAGCGGGGCTTTGAAAATACAGTAATAAATGATGTAAAATAAGTGTAAGAGGTTGTTCAGTCCGGTTCGGTTCGGTTGGCTTAGTTGTTTTTTTTATGAACGCGGATAATATTACGGTTCTCGTAAAGATATAGAAAGTAGTGTTTAGTTTTATTTTGTGTGTGAGAGAGAGAGAGACACAGGGGTAGAGTAAGAGAGAGAGAGAAGGGGGTGCTGATTGCTTTTACGGAAATTGGAATTCTGACACTTCCGCACTCTTTTATCCCCGAAAGACCAGAATCCAGTGTCTTGTGACTCCCACCTTCTCAAGTTTCCACGGCTGGAATGTCATCAGTAGGAACACATACACACGTGTGTCTACGCATATGCTCCCATGTGTACACACATATACATACATACATACACACAGAATATGTCAAGGAAATATGACGATAAAGTCTTTACAATAATTTCACAATGTTGGGTTGGCCTGTTGTAAACATTTAATGTCACAACCGTAGCTTATTTCGTATAAACGTTTTAGCAATAAGAACAACAAATAAATGGTAACAGAAAACAAGGCATGTTTAAATGGATTACAGTTTGTGAAAAACATTTTTAAAAATACTTTTAACTTCAGGAAAACAACATTAAGATAATATAATTGTCCTTTTATTCCAGCATGAATCTGAAAAAGGAATCTCAAAACTATATCTTGGACCTAGTGATTTAAAGACACATAGGATACAACTGTATCAACATCAGCAGTATTAACAATATTTGGCCATTTCTTTGTGTTGTTCTGTCTCTGTTCTCATGTGTGTTGTGTTGTTCTTTATCGCTTTCTCTGTTTCTTTCTTTTTTCTACTTTATCTTTTCTTCTCTCTCTGTTTTTCTGCCCGTCTTTCTTCCTCTGTTAAGGATCTTGCGTCTTCCGTTCCCTGTGATTTCCTCTCTGTCCTTTGGCTCTGTCCTCTGAGAGTGTATTCATTAATTAATTAACATTCTTATGCTGCTGTGTTTTCTGAGGGCCCCTTGTTACGTCTTCATAGAAGCGCTTTCATTGCAGCGCTTTCGACATACCAACTGTCTTTTTGTCTTTTCTTTCTTCCACTTCTTTTCGATGAAAATGAAACGTCATTACTATTGTTATCCATGACCGTTTATGTATTGCTAATTTAATTGTATTATTATCATATTAAATAGTGTTTTCAAATAACAATATAATAATTGTTGGATTTTAGAGTGGTTTTGTGTGAGGAGGTCAGGAGTGGCTGAGAAGTATGTTAGTTTGGTGCAGGACATGTATGAAAATAGTACAACAGTGGTGACGTGTGTTGTTGGAAGGACAGAGGACTTCAAGGTGGAGGTGGGACTATATCAAGGATCGGCCCTGAGCCCCTTCTTGTTTGCTGTGGTGATGGACAGATGGACAGATGACATCAGACAGGAGTCCCTGTAGTGAGCGTAGGCAGCAGCTGGAAGAGAACCTAGAGAGGTGAAGGTTTGCACTACAGAGAAAAGGAATGAAGGTCAGTCGCAGCAAGACAGAGTACATGTGTGTAAACGAACGGCAGAACAGTGAAATAGTGAGGCTACAAGGAGCAGAGGTGGTGAAGGTGTAGGAGTTTAGGTACTTAGGATCAACTGTTCAGAGCAGAGGAGACTGTGAAAGAGAGGTGAAGAATAGAGTACAGGCAGGATGGAACAGCTGGAGAAAAGTGTCAGGAGTGGATCTGTGACAGAAGAGTGTCAGCTAAGGTGAAGGGAAAGGTTTACAGGACGGTGGTGAGACCAGCCATGATGTATGGTTTAGAGACGGGAGCAATAGGCAGAAGACAGGAGGCCGAGCTGGAGGTGGCTAGAGATTCTCTTTAGCAGTGACCAAGGATGGACATGATCAGGAATGGCTAGAGAAGCCAGATTGAGATGGTTTGGACATGTGCAGAGGAGGGACAGTGGATACATTGGTAGAAGAATGTTAGAGATGGAGCTACCAGGTAGGAGACAAAGAGGAAGGCCAAAGAGGAGATATATGGATGCAGTGAGGGAGGACATGCAGATAGTTGGAGTCAGAGTAGTGGCAACCCTTGAAAAAGGGACAAAGCCGAAAGGAAAAGAAGAAGATTGGTATATTATATTTGCGTACGTAGATGTGTACATAGTAAGATTCTCAGTCATCCAGGTCATGGTTAGGGTTGAAGAGTTCCGTTTCTTTAGAAGACCTTTCACCTATCATCCAAGATTTAAGTGTATATTGATAGTAAAGGAATTTGCAAATCAAGTTATAACATAAATTTGGCTATAAATTGAGTTTTACACTCCCCACCTACTGAGTGTGATCAGTTGCAACCCTACTATTTGTGTGGTGTTTTTATTTCTCTGTCTTTGTCTTTTTGTTCCAGCTGCACTGAATCCGGAGCTGACGAGTCAGAGCACTGGATCGGGTGGCCTCCAATTGAAGAAGGGCAGCATATAAGCTCCAGCACCACATGGATTGAGTCCCGAAGCTGCCCTGCTAATCCTGACTCTCCTGTTGTTTGGCTAACTTGGTGAGTCTTCTCATGCTTTAAAGTAATTCCTGTCTTTCGGGGGTTTTATTGCTCCAGATTATTTATTCCTGCCCACTGCCTTCGATCTTGCACACAAGAGTTTTTTTCACTAGGACTTTGCTACCACTACCATTTGTGAATAGAGCACCTTGCACCACCTGGAGATTCCTAACCCCCTCATTGGATCCTGAACCCTTCACCTCACAGAGACTATTTGCATCAGTTGTCTGCTTCTGTGGAATCAACCGATACAAAACCTTCTGTTCGATTTGAAACTTTTTTTTCCAGTAGTAAGTGTACATTTCTTGGTGGAAATATTTCAAAGCAACTAGGTGCTGGAAATGCAATTTATAGAATGCAGAGCTGCTGTAATGTAAGTTACAGATGTTGGTAGTACAAGCTTAGCTTAGCCCAGTGGGGCTAAGTTGGGAACCCCTGGCTTAGCCAAACTAGATTTCTTTTTGTTATTGTTCAATAATGTTACTATACTGTGCCACTTTTTTTTAATTTTTTCTCACAGGATGTTAGCTGTTATGAGCCATGCATGTTTTTCTTATACAAATAACAACATAAAGGTATATAAAAGTATAGCCCATTTATAGACGGCGCTGTAGGCGTGACCATGGGCGTGGTTTGGGAGAAGATTGTGCGGCATCTTTCTTTCTTCCTTCTGTGTAGTGTGTTTTATTCCCAGGTGGGCTGAGTTGCTCTCAGGTTAGTGTCAGGTGTCAGGTAGCTACTTGCCTTTGTATCTTCAAGGTTCTGCCATTGCTTGGATAGTGTTTACAGCTCAGAAAGGCGGTGGGGGGTGGGGCGGGGGTGAGACGGACGACGCTGCCTTTGATCTGATGCAGACTGTCTGATAGCGTGCATGTGAGCGTGTGAGAAAGAGTCGGAGAAAAGAAAAGGACACGCATACCTTTTCAGAAGCGTGTTCAAGTCTGTACACTTACCACAAACTGTGTGTGTGTGTGTGTGTGTGTGTTTAATGTTTTGTCTTACACACGCAGCCAGGATAAGTCTTTGAAGAGATACACAATGTGGTTAAAAAAAAAAGGAATAAAAAAATATCAAAGTAATTCACGACACTTGGATAATTAGATAATTATCGATGTGTTGTAATGTGTTTTTGCTTTTTCAACCATTAGTTTGAGTGAGAAATAAAGATTCCCTTCGTACTGTAAACAAAAGCCCTGTTTTTTAAAAGTACGTATAGTACCAGAAACATTTACTACTAGGAACTTCTTACATTAATACTTAATAATTCTTCTCTGCAAAACATCTTCTAAACGGTTCCACAAAGTTCCCAGCAACCGTGGTATATGTCCCCACAGGTAGGTAGAACCGAGAAAAAGTACCTGGAATTCATCCAGGTACTCTTCAGTCAGAATTCTTCTTCGGCGCAAAGTCCATTGTTCATAGACAAATTACATTTTAGAGGTCTGGATATGCGTCATTTGTTTCGAGGATTTTCGCGAATGTTCTGTTGTCTATGTTCTACACCACTGTTCCCGCTTGGCCCCTTGAAAACACAATGGGATACAGTGAAAATGAGTGGACACTGAAGCGATACAATTATTTTTTTAAAAATTAATTATTTTGGTAACATTTTGTGACTGTTAATTTCTCACTGGCAGCCGCTAGAGGGCACTCTAGGATCGTGTACCAGTGTCGGCTACTCCTAGAGGGCACTCTAGGATTGTGTACCACTGTCGGCTACTGGAATGTACCACTGGAAATTTACATGTTGGTTATTTTCACACTGACAGCCACTAGGGGGCACTGGTGCGACTTATACTCCAGAGCAACTCATAGTCCAAAACAAACGGTAGTTGTCTAAAAGACACGTTTTAGGCACAAGCTAACACTAACTTCATCTCCCTGAATGACTGTTGCCTAGCTCGAACAGTTCTGTCAGTGAAGAAAAACTAAGGGGGGGAAAAAAAAAAAGCAAGCACACAGGGCTCTGAATCTAAAGACGGCCTCTCAATCTGCAAGCCCATCTGAGCCTTGAAGACACCTTCTGATCTCATCTATAGTAAAGACAAAGTAACGAGCTAACCGAGATGAAAAACAGTAAATACTGTGTCATTATGGGCTCCATCATTAGAGGTCACCATTGGTCATCTGCTGCTTGGATCC
>NC_024316.1:741188-752063 GCF_000523025.1 Cynoglossus semilaevis
CACAATGACTACATCGGTTTTATTGTCCCGCAGAGGAGACACAACAATCCACTGTTCTCCTAATAATCCCTCCTACCCCCAGCTTTAATGAAACGGAGGATGAAGCAGATGAATGACAGAAGAGTCTGTGTGTGTGTTTGTGTGTGTGTTCATGCATGCGTGTGAGTGATGAATGCATGTGTGTGATAGTATCAGCAGCGTTCATGTGGAGAGATACTGATGAGAATGAGGAATGTTAACAGTGATGTTCTTGTCCATGCAGAACAGAACAACACACACGCACCCGCGCGTGCGCGCGCGCGCACACACACACACTTTGACAAAGACTGTGTTGAGGGAAGAGAGGAAATATTTTTGCTGGTTTTCTTTTGCAGCATTTCACATCAAGCCATCTCTGCAGCACTTTTAGTTTAGGAACTACGTAGACTTAGTTAACTGGCCTTCAATAACTCGGTTAAGTTAAATAGGCAGTAGTTGAAAAGGAAAAGGAAAAGCATAAATGTTAGCCATACATTGCGTTAACAACTGTTAACAATAGATAAAGATGAATTAGTCAAAACTATTCTGAAAGACATAAACCGAATGGGACTCAGACATTGTTTGTTGACACCGGTGTCTTTTTTTTTTTGGTCATTTCTGGAAATGATCAGAAAATGTGGAAATTTGTTTTTAAAAAACTGAAGGAACCTTTTTATTCCGTTTATCGCCATGAAAACTGTTTTTGTTAACTATTCCTTGTGAGCCCCGGGGTGAGTGTTTTATTAAGGGATGAAATGTTGCCATCTTCAGGCCAAAACGTGTATCAACATCAAGTACTTTTGTAAAGGTTTTTTTCTATTGGTTTTCCACAATTTACTTGGTAAATAAAAAGGAGATTTAATTTAAATAAAATGAGTTTCATGTTAAATTAAGGGGTTTTTTTTTCTCTTTTAAATTTAAAGTTTTCAAAATCTTTCATGCCATGTATGAAAACCTGGCCTAAAGGAGATCACAATTAATTGGCCCTATGCTAACACTTGTACTAAATCACCAATTTTGAAAGTCCTCAAAGACATTTAACACCAAGTCGAAGTTCTATCCTATTCATAATACTATACATTACAATAATATACCACATTTTCCTACTTTTTGAACTTTGGAACATTCCTTTTTCATTTAATTTATGATCCTACTGCTGGCTAATTATTAATTAGCATTTCCCTGCTGTATCTCTACTGTATATGTGACCATGTTTTTTTGCTCAATAATTTCTGGGTTTGGCTGCAGCATCTCTGTGACCCTGAAGGGGAAGAAGGTCAGCGATTGAATAAAAATAATGAACTGTCAGTCACACTGCTTTCTATGGTCAGTTTGTGTCATTGTCACACAGAAATTCTGTTTCAGTGCAATTTCAACCTCAATGTAGCCTCCACATACAACAGTCACCACACACTGTATTTGAGCAATTTATAGAATTGAAATGTATCCAATAGTGAATGCATAACAGTATACAATACTGCATGGATCTTTCCACGAAAAAATAAAACAACAACAACTATTACTAGGTACAAACATATGGTATTGTAAATATTAAAATACAAATATTTTACCTTGCTGTTTAACGTAATACATAAAAAAGATCTCCTAAACCGCTTAAAACAAACACAGAAAAGCTCAAAACCAATAAAACCAAAACAATAATTCTATAAACGCTGGTCAAAAACAGATCGGTTCTTTGGAACGGGCATTTATTTGCAGCGTTTGTCGCCCCCTCTCGTTCACGCCGTGAGAATTATATTTACAAAACAGTTCAAAAAAATATGAATTATCTATTACATAGAATATTGTATAAAATAAAGGAGGTAAAAATGTAATTTAATATAAAGAGATTATTATGAATAATTAAAATATGTTCTTGGTTATTTGTCATGAAACAAGTTCTTAAGGGAAAAATTCAACTTCAAATCTCTTCCGGTTTCTGTCTAGGCTTCGGACAGTAACATATATATATATATATATATATATATATATAAAACTTCACTTTAAAAAAACATGGTCTATTCTATTACATTATTTTAAATCAAACAATTGTAACCTTTATAATCAATTAACAATGTATTCATCACGTATTATGAACTTCACTGTCGTTTATCGTGTCAACAACACTCTCTTTCTCTCGAAGTATATATATATCCTTCTCCCCTTTGTCCTCCACCTCCTTTCTCCCCTCCTCTTTAACTCCCATTGCTTTTCTTTCGTTTTCGTTTCCCGGAAGAGTTGGATGTGAAAGTTTTGCTTCTTCTTTTGTCCAAATCTCATTTTCACTTTTAAAACGAACTTTTTTCCTTACACGCATGATCTACTTTGTGGGATTTCACTCCTATCCTGTGCTTCATTTCTATTCTGAGCGTTACCTTGTGTACCGGGTCTTTTCGTAAGGTTACAGGTAAGTGAACGCAAAAAAAAAAAAAAGAAAAGAGAAAGGACAACATCGCAACATACGTACAAATTTACGTCCGAATATATCTTTCATTAGGAAAGTATGAATGCGCGATGAATATAAAAAAAGATTTAAAAAAAAACAAACGTATAAGACATGCAAGCCTTAGTAAACTAGCTCAGTGAAAATACAGGAATATATAGGAAAAAAAATGTGTGTGTGTGTGTGTTTCTGTGTGTAGCCTCATGTCTACAGGACAGACAGTTGCTCCTCTACAACAGGAAGATCTCTTGGATTTACCTGGGAGACTGAGTGAGTCTGTTTGAGCACAAACACCAGTAGATTCTCTCTGATTCTTGCAGTCGTTAAATCACGTATATTATTATATTGTACCATTTCTCAAGTAAGTTCAAATCTGTTATTTTGTTTTTGCGGAAAAAAAAAAAAGAAGTGACATAATAAAAGTGAGAGAGTGAGTTTCATTTCTATCCTTTTCCTTTGTATTTATTTTATTTAAACGTTTAATGATTCGGTTATTTTCTACTTCTTTTACATATTCTGATTTTTTTTTTTTTTTTTTTTTACGTTGCATTAAACAGGGATAAATCCATGTCTGTGGGACAAAGAAGACGTGACTCACTGGCTCCACTGGGCTCACAAGGAATATTCCCTGAAACGACTGGAGAAGGGATGTTTCGAGATGAACGGTCGAGCCCTGTGTCTGCTCACCAAAGAGGATTTCAGACTCCGCAGCCCAAACTCGGGTAAAACTAAGGATCACATGGCCAAAAAACAAAGGTTTTATGTCTGAAATTTTTTTTTTATCTGATATGTTTTTTTTTTTCTTCTTTGTTGCACAGGGGATGTTCTGTATGAAATTCTTCAATGTGTAAAACATTACAGGAGCGGCCCTCTCAGTCCCACACAAAATGTCTCCGTTCCAAAAACTGTCCAGGGTCAGGGTCAGAATCCAGTCAGCTACCAGTTCAAGACTTCTAACATCATAATCAAACCCCAGCCGACAACAGTTGCAGACACGAAGGGTGAGTGAAGTTGGAAAGCTATTTTTAGATGTTATGGCGTGGCTGAATTAGGGACTACTGACCCCAAAAAAAAAAAAAAAAAACAAACAAAAAAAAAGCCTGGAACACAAAGGTTTTAAAGTAAAAATGAGCGGTGTACTTTAAACCATATATACAAGAAGATGGCAGATGAAATCAATGGGTTTTGCTGATGGGGACACAAAAGCCGCTGGTCCACTGCTCCCTCCTGTGGTCAGTTTTTGTCCTAACTTAAACCACTATTTTCATTTATTTTTTATTTTAACAGATAATAACAGATATTTTTACTTCCAGAGTTAGGTTTCAGGTAAGAAACTGTCAGTTCATGGTAGGTCTTGGTCGACTGAAGCCATGAAATTTCGACTAAAATCGACTAATTGCCGGTGCTACCTGGTAGCCTTGTCTGCCTAAGAATCATAAGGACTAGTAGTCTATTTGCTTTATATCAAATTGGTTTCGACCTAATTATTTTTGCACACTTGTGTCTTTTGTACGGAGCCCCTAAAGGGACATGGGGGGGGAAAGGGCGGGAAACGTATCTCGTGCGCACGAGAAAGTATATCTAAGACATTTTGCCACACATACATACTGGGTACTACATTAAAAAAAACGTACGGTTGGGAAATCTAAGATACCGGAAATGCATGCGTGATGTACTGTATATATGGTGAGCATTTAGTTAATGTAGGATACCTCAGTTCGACACAGGAGGGCACTGTTGCTGTTGTTGTTGTTGATCATCCTCATCCTTCATCCTCCTCATCCTTGTGAGAGTACGCATACTAATAACAATCGCGTCCACTGAGCCCAATATTTGTAAAATCCCAGCATGCCTCAAGCCAAGCATAAAGTACAATTCAACTGAATGAATCTGAATTTTATTTATAGACCGCATTTCATGCACAAACGCAAACTCAGTGAGCTTCACAGACATTACGTAATTACGTGAAAGTTGTCACGAAATACACTGGTCCATCTCCTATCGCAGTCGTTGAGATAGGAGGGCACAACAACAGTGCCCTCCTGTGTCGAACTGAGGTATCCTACATAGATATATGGTATATTTTACATTAAATGCTCACCATATATCTTAGATTTCCCAACCGTACGTTCTGTACATGATTGTTTGTTATTTTGATGTATTACCCTGTATGTATGTGTGTGGCAAAATGTCTTAGATATCGTTTCGTTTTTTTCTTTTTTCCCCCCACATGTCACTTTAGGGGCTCCGTACAAATCAGATCAAGAAGAGTGCAGAAAAGGAAATAAGTTGAAAAATGATTACGGGATGCTCTAAAAACACACCCCATTGGCACTTGGTACATTTCTCCGAATGAAATTACCAAGAAATATATATATATAGTTATATTGTTATATTGTTATATAACAACATAAAAAAAATCGACAAGTCGACTGGGAGATTACAGCCCTGGTTCAAAGTTTCAAAATCTATGACAGTGGATTTTATTTCAGACCAAACCTGTTTGTCTCAGTACATTACTGTTATATACTTCCTCCTAAGTCACGTGTACACAACGAGAACACATTGTGCAGGAACATACTGTATCTTTGTAACTAACGCTAATTTCTTCTGTCTCTTACTTATCACAAAACATGTTGCGGTAATAAAACGCTTCCTGGTCGTAAATATGACAAGAGTTTAGATCTATTTCAGAAGCCATAAAATAACGACACAATCCTCTTTTTCTTTCACTTTTGCTCTGACTTGCACTGCATTTCTGGCACTATTTCAGCGTTGTCAGCTGTTGTCAATATATTCTATTATTGTATTATTGTAAGGTTAAAAAAACAAACAAACAAAAAAAAAAACAACCCCAGAGTCTATATACATGTGGTTCATGCTGTTTAAAGTGTTTACTGTCCACTTGTCTGTCTCTCAGGTGTCTCTACCATGTCCCGCACTCAGACCCAAAGCTGCATTCAGGAGCCTCTGAATCTGTCCAACGGAGGCCCCCGCCAGAGCGATCTGCAAATAGCTGACGGTCGAATTCCAGGTTCAGATTTTTTTTTGTGTGTGTGTTATTACTTCATCTGAAAAAAACAAAAACAAAAAAACAACTAATTGACTGTCAGCTTTTTTTTTCTATCACTTTTCATTCATGCTAGATAAGGTGTTTTAGGAGTGGCCAATGTCATTAAAACTCACACACACACGGACAGGTCCATAAAGAGCAGACAAAGAAATAGGTTTAAAAAAAATAAAAAAAATTTTTTAAAAAAATATTCTGTAAATTTCCCTTACAAAAAATGAATAATTAAAATTAATTCGAAACTATAAAAAAATACAACAAAATATAATATTTACGTCTTTAGAGAGCAAACTTCTGTGGGATTACGTTTACCAACTGCTCTGTGACCAACGCTATCGGGACTACATTCGCTGGGAGGACCAGGACAGTCTGGTATTCAGGGTAGTCGACCCAAACGGGCTGGCCAAACTGTGGGGACGCCACAAGGTAAGGATTCAGGTGACCACCAGAGGTCAGTGTGATTTGGTGCGTTTGACAGGAAGTGATTGTTAGACCTCGCTCTCTTTCAATCATTTTGAGGCCTAGACACGAGCAATTAGGATAACCTGCCACCTGTCAATCATATGCTGTGTCCAAGCCTAGCGGCTGGTGACTCGATAGTGAATAATGTTTGCGTGTACGTGTTTGTTTGGATGACTATGTGTTTCATTTTGTGTTGATTTTAACAGAATAGAAAACACATGACGTATGAGAAAATGTCTCGCGCTCTGCGTCACTACTACAAACTCAACATCATCAAAAAAGAACAAGGACAAAAACTACTCTTCAGGTTGGTTTGTTTCGTTTCTTCTTCTTCTTCTGTCTGACTTAACTTGTCATTCTGGCTAACTTTTAGTTGCCTTTTTAATAACAACTAAATATTTACGTCCTCCGTTTCATCTTTAGATTCCTAAAACTTCCTCACGACATCAAGAAACTACAGCTGGATCTGCCGGAGTCGCCAGGATGCAGTCCACCTCGGGACCAGGATTTCCAAGAGACCAGTTTCACTGAGGAATACAGCCAAGACCGAATTGAGGTTTCTGCTGGTCGCATTTCCCCAAAACGTGCTCTAGATGGAGCTGTTGTCAGATAGAAACCGCCTTTACGCGTTCTACAAATAACTTTGAATTTTGTATTATTAAAAATATATAGATACGCCATATAGAAAAAGCATAGAGTTGGCAAATGAGTTTATTATTAGCTTCGAACACAAATGCTTAATTAAATGTATATGACGAAGAGGTTTCTGTGATATTTCTAAATATTGACAGGACATGAGCTAATTCGGAGATTTTTTTTTATTCCTAACTTGATCATCTTGTGTCTGCGTGTAAAAACAGTAAATAGTAAACATATAAAAAAAAATCGCTGGTTTATATTAAAGAGTTTTTTTTTCCTGTAATAATTTATTCTGTTAGAGTTAGACACCGAGTCAGTCGTGATCAGAGCAAACCCTTAAGAAAAGCCAAAACGGATATCACTTCATAACAATCACAACAATCGTCAAGTTTCAGCAAGAGGACACAATTAGTTTATTCTGTCAATGCCAAAAAAATAAAATAAAAAAATCTCCATGTTTAGAGAGGTACTTTTTGCCCAGCAAAGATCATAGTTTTATTCTTCTGTCTTTTTGTTTTTGTAGATTTTTATTCTATATAATGAACTAGCATGACATTTAGAAGGTGACAAAGGTGGAAAATTATAATTATAATTAAATATTATTATTATAAAATTAATTAATTATTACAATTTGGATTGCTTTCTATTTTTAAAAAAAACCCTAATTCTATATGATTTTTACATTCTAGTCTCTCAGTTAAACGGAGAATAAAAGCTAAAGGGACGTAACTTCAGTTCTGAAGAATGGGCTTAAGCAAAATCAAAGTTAAATAACGTGATAAATAAAATGATTGGTGTTTAGCCTTAAAGCTTCCCATTATTTCTGATTATATAAAATGTAGAATGTGTGTTTCCTGATGCCCTCAAATCAGCCACGCTCTTTTCTTCGGTTGGGGTAAAAGTGTTAATGCATCAGCTTGTTACTTTATTTCTCCGAAGAATCACATGTCACTGAAGTCAGGCTGAACTGCACCAAACCAAAATCATATTTTTATTTCAGGAATAGAAACATCAATACATCCATTGATAGAAAAAGGGAGAGAGAGAGAGAGACTAACACTGTGTCTAATCTACAGGTCTTTATTAACACTGTCATGTTTTCACCCTGGCTTTCTGTCAACATCAGCGGATGATATTTGTGCTAAAAACTCTCATCAGTTAAGCTACACAATGGCCTCTAGTGGCTTTACCTGTCGTTATGGTAACCAGGCTCCATCCATCTCCTTCTCTGGTTCTGGATTCATGGCTACATACCAGTTAGGAGTCACTCAGTGTTTCCTGACTTACGTTCCCTGGATCCTGAAAACGGCGCCGTATGTTCTGGGAGCTTCTGCTGGTTCTCTGGTGGCTGCAGTCATCGTCTGCGAAGTTAGTCCCAGTAAGTGAAACCAGAAATTACACTTAATCGGGGAAACTGTGACGATCTCTTAATCATCACTAACTTACAGCTGTTTGTCTACATATAAATGTCTTCATTCAAGTGAAAAAAAATAATTTTACCTGAGATTTTTATTCTCCCTGTTTCAGTTGCATGCAAAAAAAACCATCATCATTTCATTTAAAATCCTGTGAGACCAAATCTTACAAACATTCTGAAAAGTGAAAAAAGTTAAGATAAGCCAGATATTGATCAAATGTACTGCACATACTACTTCTGTGTATTTTTAAAAATGTACACAAGACATTTTTTTTTTAAATATTGGTGACAATTTTTTAATCAAAATTATTTCCTTATATTCTTAACAAAACACAAGTTGACATCGTTTAACATTCCAAACTAATAAAGTCTTTCTGTATTTTTTTTTTTTTTATAGTTCTGATCAGAGATGAAATCATTCACCATGCCAAAGAGATAAGGAAAATTCCTCTGGGCCCATTCAGTCCTTCCAGCAACATGTTCCATTGGCTACGGCGGGTTCTGACCAAATATCTTCCTGCCGACGCTCATGTGCTGGCCAATGGTCGGCTGGCCGTGGCCATGACTTGTCTATCTAATGGCAAACATGTGGTTAACACCGAGTATCAGAGCAGACACGAAGTTTTTCAGGTCGGTTTTTTTTGGCTCATTTTACTGACGTGAACAACGAAAACAAAAGATATGTGTTTAATAAGCGGTCCAGGAAACTGTGAAGCAGAGCAGAAATCAACAATCAACGACATTTTCCTAGTTCTTTGATTGACCGCATTTAATGGCACGGACTATTTAGCAAACCTTACCGTACCATAGAACGCTCTAGCCCTGGTGTACAAACATACCGTAATTCTGCTACTTTTTTCCACATGCTTTGAACAATGTGGCTTTAACAATCATGCGGCTAATTTATGGATTTTTGCGGGCTAACGAAGTTCATACCGCTAGTAATCAACGACTTTTCTGGTAGGCTAATGTGTGTTATACTAGTAGCGTATATCTGTCTGTGAATGGCTGTGTGCGTATATGCTCGTGAGGCGCGCGCGCGAGAGAACGGTAGTGAAAGTTGAGAGCAGTTTGAGCCCTGTCGTGTTGAAGTGTGAGTTGGTTATACAGGAGCTGTTAAAACTCTGTTTATGTTCTGTTGTGGTCGGTGGGGCTGATAATAAAGACCCCAACTTCCCTGTTTCTGTTCACCTCTGCTGCGGACAAGAACAAAGTGAAGGGAGTTAGCCCCGGGAGCTAATGTTAGCTTTAGCTCTGGAGCAGATCACTATGTCTCTCCTGTACATTCCAACTACGGTCGGGGCGTCGAAGCAGGAAAGAGCTAACATGTAGCTAGCCGTGTTACAGGCACTGTTCGGAAAAAACAAACAAACATTTATTTAATTAAAAGGGAAACATCTTCCTGTGTAAATATCCCATGTTACATCATGGACACCAGTGGCTTAAAGAAAAGTGTGTAAAATTATTATTTTTGTTTGTTTTTAAATTTAGTAGGGTGCAGTCACCACTGCCCCGTATGTTCAGGTGCGTTCACTACTCCGTAAATTACGGTACAAAGATGTTTTCAATCAAGTTAACTCTAGAAATATTCAGGTTTTGTAGTTAAAATGTTGTTTGTTTATTGGTTAATCATATTGGGAGGTCTGTATTTGTGACTTCAGCAGCTGCCTCTCTTCACAGTAAGGGTTCATATTTGTCTTCTGTATCTAAAAACTCTGTTTGACATACCTGGTTAGACCACTTACCTTCATCTGTTATTTAGGCTCTGCTGTGCAGCTGTTTTGTACCGGGCTACTGCGGTCTCCAACCGCCGTCCTTTAGAGGAGAGGTCAGTATTTTGTCCTTGGACTGAGTCTTTCTGTTATGATGAACTCTACATAACATGACGTGTGTACATGTGTCCCTGTCCTCTCAGTACTACATAGACGGAGGTTTCAGCAGCATGCAGCCTTTTCCTCCGGCACCCTGCAGCAGAGACACACTGACCGTGTCTCCGTTCTCCGGAGACACGGATATCTGTCCTGCAGACTCTCCCTGTCTCTGGGACATGGTGGTGAGTGGCTCGACACTGAAGGGTAACAGGGCCAACAGTGTGAGGATCATCAACGCTCTCTACCCTCTGGGCCTGGAGGTCAGTTGTCATGGCTGTGGATGAATAAGTCACATTCACTCTGATGCTGTCAATGGTGAAATCCACTTTGGTTCTGCTTGTTTCCGTCCAGACCCTGGAACAGGCTTTTGACAGAGGCTACAAAGACACCATTGACTTTTTGCTGCGCAACGGTGGGTTATGGATTCAATAAGGGACTTCATTTTCTGGTGAATACAAGTAAAGCTTTTTATTAGAGCCCGTTCAAAAGAATTTCAATTCTTAGTTGAATTTCAATAGATAGTTGTTGCTATTCCTGTCTCGAATTGTCTATGGGCTATATAGTAAGAGGTCTGGGATTAAAGAATATAAATTAATAATAATAATATATATGTATTATATATTCCTAAATATGATTAAAAAAAATATAATTTTTTTCTGTATTTTTCTGAAGCAGAAAGATAACAGCAGGTCAATGAATGTGTTTCACCCTATTTTTTTTTATTACTAAGCCAAAATGATGGAATTATTAATATGAAAAAAATTATAAATATAAATATAAATATACAAAAGTACAATAGACACCCCTGGACTACCTAAGGCGCTCGTGGGGTATGTTCTTAAAATAAAACTAGTCAACGAGAGGGTCAAAAATTGCACTGTTACTGTGCTTTTTGAATCAGTTATGATTAGTAATGATATTCAAATGGGTGCAGTGACGATGGTAAGAAGAGCGT
>NC_024316.1:752105-801622 GCF_000523025.1 Cynoglossus semilaevis
GAGCGTCTACTGTTGTTATTCCCAGAACTGATTATTATTAGGTTATTTGAGGAGTCGGTATCAAACAAGTAGCTCTTTGTATTAGTTAGTACTGTTAAAAGTAGCTCTCATTTTCAAAAAAAAGGTTGGTCTACAGTTTCTGGTAATCCATTTGACAGGCAGTATATATTAGAAAGAAATGGCTAGCTAAATAAACAAAAGATAGCTTGTCCAGTAATAATAAATTGAGATATCAAAACAAAATCCTCAATGAACAGGACACGTCGTCCATTCCTTATTATAGAAGGGACCACCTTAAGGAAAATTTATGGCGACATGTTGCCCTGGAGACCAGGGCAACATGTCGCCATAAATTTTCGACATTTAATTTGTTGTTGTGTCACTGTCATTTAGTTGATAATGAAAAATAAAATAATAATAATAATAATAATTTAGTCTTCACATTTAGCATCGCGATTGCGACGAGCTAGTTTTACACGTGGGAGCCGCAGCTCGGCGCATCTGCGCTCGACAGCGCAGCCTAAGGCGGAGCTAAGTATTGCTTACCGAACCAAGTCCGCTTTCCCAAACGGTTTAATACAGACACATCAAGTGTAAAATATCGATTCATAAAATACTTTATATATATATATATATTAAGTAATCACAAATACATAAATATCTTAAGAAAAATGACAAAAACTAACCTTTAAAATACAAAAATAAAAATGTGACTTTTTTTGTTTGTTCAGATCTGGCTCCGATTTTACTTTTAAACGCAATCCCCCAGGATCCTCTAGACTGGAGTTTAGAAGAAATGAATCTGGAGATGAGAGAGGAGGAAAAGGAGGACGATGTGAAAGAAAGTGAAACACTGGCGTCTTTGGAGGACAACACACTGGAGATGATCGTTGACGATGTTTTCTACAGAAGACATAAGTAAAAAGAGAAATACATTCTAAAAAAAGGTTTATCATCAAATGGTTTTTTTGTTTTTTTTTTGGTTACATCTAAAACAGTGCATGATCTCGTAGTTTCAGCCTATACTGTATCCTTTCAACATTTTCTCATGAAATGTTTAATTCATTTTTTTTTTCCCTGTGTCCCACAGACAAACTCTACAGCTAAGTTTCTGGATTTGTCTTTGCTTCGGACATTTCCTGTTCTTCTTTTGCAACATATTTGTCCAGAGCTTTGGGAGAAGCGTGAAGCAGAGGTGCTAAATTATAGATCCTATAATGCTCTCTTGTTGTGGTATAGCTCGTGTGTATCTTTCTCCTTTCAGACCGGACTGGACTGATTATTCTCTGTGTTTCAGGCTCCCAACTGTTGCCCTGACGTTTAAGGGATTGAAGAGTCCGACGCAGCCGAGGCTTCAGAGAAAACAGACCGCCTCGTCGTAATCTCTGATTTTAAAAGAGCACACAGAAGTTCCTCCAGACATTGCAGTACCGCATTATTTCATCATCAAATCTCGAACTGACATATTAAGAGAGAGAGAAAAAAAAAAGTTTGTGCGTCTGTCCGTGACTTTATTCTACTTTTAAAAAGCTAATTTTGCTGTTATTTGTGGGCGCTTAAATTGGGCTAATTAGGAGCAGGAAGGAACTGTTATAATAAGTCAAGTACATTTAGTCTGTATAGAGTTTATATCAATAATACAACGCAAAGCAAAACAAGCTTCACGAATATGACTGAAATTCAAATTAAATCACATAGTGAACAAGGACTTTAAGGATGGGAGAAAAAAAAAAAACTCCCTTTTTTTCAGGAAGAAATCTCCAGCAGATCTGGGATCAGTGTTGGTGTCTTCCTTGGCAAAGAAAAGGAGACAGCAATTGGGGAAGTAAAGTGGTGAGGAAATGACCTATAACTATAGGTGATCCCAAAATAGCAATAGTTATCACAAAAAAAAGAAGAAAAAATAATGTTAATATTAATACGTCGGGCAAATGTAGAAGTTTATTATCCACATTCATGGTTAGGAAACATTTAATGAAAAAAAATCAATTATGCTCTATCAGTGATGACCACTTTTGACGTAACACCTCTTTAAGTGAAAACAACGCCGTCATTCATTCAGCCTTTCAAGCGTGTCACCGCCTGCAGTGGTTGTTGTTTGTCCAGAAGAGAGGCAAAAAGAGCAGTAACCGCCGTAAAGGCTAGGTCTTATGATAAGTTGTATGAAAGGTTGAACAGTAAAAAGTCACAACTTAGTGGCATAGGATTTCCTTCTCTTTCTGAGTCCTCTGCTCCACAGGAGATCCCTGCTTGGCAATCCTCAATCTCCATTTATTGTTCGACACCAGCCATCACCCAATGACAGGCTAGGATCTGTCTCTTAGTCAACGATCTCTAGCTACATTAACGTTGTGGGAAATCCCTGCGCGCACCCCCCCCCACATGTCATTTTCTTGCCCGTTTCTCCCCACATTTAATTTTTTTAACTCAGTATCGGGTTCTTTTTCAAATGTAGTGAAGTAAAATACTTGAGTCGAAATGTACTTAAGTAAAAGGAAAATTTAACATTTCCGAAACTACACAAAAACATCTCAATAACAGTAACGTGAGTAAATGTTACTTTCCATCTCTGGTAATGTCAACAAATTACATTTATGTTCCGACTAACTGTCGGACTTAGTCCGACTTAGTCCGACAGTTAGTCCTTTCAGAAAGGAACGAAGAAGTGTGTAGTTGCAGTCCGTCACCTTAATTAATTTAATTTGTCTTCTATTGGTTTACGTACAGCTTTTAAGTAAACTTGGTGACTCATTTAACTCTACTTGAGGGTGTCCAGGCTGAGGATGTGGATGATAGTGAGGGAGAAGCAGTAAAGGAGAAAAAGGCCAGGGTTGAGCAGTGAAAGAAAAGTAAGGGGCGGGGGGTGGGGGGGTTGTTCCACTACAGGTGAAAAGGTCCATAACTGTTAGAAAACACTGCAAAGTTCCAGAACAGAGAGCCGTTTCCCATTTGGTCAAGTTACTGAAACATTGCCTGGTTGTCCTAATGCCAAGCAGGTCATGTGACACCGGGCGAGCCCTCGACCAGCTCACGTCAGTGCGCTCGCTTGTGTCCTTCCATGCAAATCATGAGTCTTACAAGCCTGTGTGTTGTTTCCTTCCCCCAAATTTGTTTTCTGTTTTGAACCACTTGATTCAGTGGTCTCGGTTCAGTACGCTCTATGAATCGAAAAAAAAACAAAACGTAATTGTGGATCTGTGTCGTTGATATGCCGATTCATTAAGTATGTGCCTCTCCACACCGAGGCGCTACGTGCAAAACTGGTTTGTGGCAACGTGCCCCAAATTAGTGAGTGAGATTCATCGCGATGCGACACGTGGAAAAATTCATTTACGATTCATAAAGGTTCAAATACGATTTATTTTTCATAACTAAATCACAGGAACACAACCGCTACGTGCAGCAGGAAAAATAAAAGTTGCGCATGCTGCCCGCAGAGATTCTTTAAGGGGCACAGGTGGCATACCACCTTAAAAGATTTTTTTTTAAGGTGACTTGCCCAGATACCTTAAATAATGGGTGGTTTGGTCGTTAATATGTAATGGACTAGGGGTCCTGTTTATTTAGTTAGTAAGCTATTTTTTTTTTAATATACACTCTCCTGCTAAGAACGCAGCACAGAAGATGGATGATTTATTGGATTTATATATATATACATATATGTATATATATATGTATATATATATATACATATATATGTATATATATATACATATATGTATATGTATATATATAAATCCAATAAATCATCCATATATGTATATATATTAACATATATATATATGTGTATGTATATATATGTATATATATATACATATACATATACATATATACACACACATATATGTTGGAATGATATATGTACTGTTTCTGTAATGTCTGTGTATACGTATACAGATTATTCCCGAGTATTCATTCGCCCTTTGGGTGCTGACAAAATATCAAAAACATCAGCAAATAGTCAGATGTCCCCTCTTGACCTTCATGACATTAGTCTGCGCCTAAAAAATTCTGAAGTCACGACAACCCGACTCTGGTGTTGTTAACTTTGTCCCGGACTATTTAAATTAGCGTGACTTTTTCTTCAACTTCAACTTCAACTTTAACTTTGACTCTCTTTTTCTAACACGCTCCCTACTCATGTCTCTCACTCCGCTGTGGAACTTTCCATCAAAGTGTCTGGTTAATGATGAAGCAATCTCATGCATCTTTAAGCACTTGACAGGGATCTTCTCATGTGTTGTTACGCACACACACACACACACACAAACAGGCAACACTTTTTGGCTCCACTTCATCTACTGCTCATTAAAAAACGATAAATAGTCTGGAAACAGCTAAACTCGTTTGGATTATAGAAACAAATGAATTGATTGAAAATTAAAATTTAAAAAATATTTTTAAAAAATAGTTCAAAAAAGATTTTATATTCAAGATTGTTTTTTTTAAAATAATATTTGCAGGAAACACAGTAGAAAAATGTAGTATTTATGTATTCTTTATTCTGTAAGTAGAAAACACTGTAACTGTTCCATGGCAAGAATGACATCTGGAAAAACAACCCAAACCACATTGTCCAGGACACTCGTGTCCCTTGACATATCAGGGGGTGAAAAAAAACAAACAAAAAAAAACAATTCAACAAATACAAGAACAATAATCTGGTAGTTTCTCTGACAGGGTTTGGGTAATCACTGAGATTAAATTACCAATTACAAATTTGATGAGGTGTTTGGTGACTTGTAATATTTGGTGCCCTGGACAGTTCTGTAGGAAAAACAGAAAGAGCCCAAAGCGACACGCACCCCTACACTCCTAGGGGAAATAATCTGAGCTTTTATAATATTTAGCTTTTAAAGAGAAGCAGGAAGAAAGTTAGATTTTGCT
The DNA here is from genome assembly GCF_000523025.1 of Cynoglossus semilaevis. NCBI lineage: Eukaryota > Metazoa > Chordata > Actinopteri > Pleuronectiformes > Cynoglossidae > Cynoglossus > Cynoglossus semilaevis. Next base: position 756,993 of record NC_024316.1, read on the forward strand.
TTAAAGTTTAGTTTTAAAATTCATTCCTCGTGATCTTAAACCAATGTCCATAAAAAAACAAATTTAGTTTTAAAATTCATTCCTCGTGATCCTAAACCAATGTCCATAAAAAAAACAATTTAGCTAACATGTTTACTAAATGATGATTATTCCGGAGAATTCCAGCAGTCTCTATCTTAAAAACAAGCTTTGACGTCATCCAAAATAACTGATATGGTGTCAGAATATTTGCTGTACTAAAACAGTACTTACAAAATAACAGCGGAGCTATAGTAATGCTATGCATCTGTTGTTGTAATTATGTTAATGTAGTACCATACCTGTTTGCAGATATACCGTAATTCCCGGACTATAAGCGGCTACTTTTTTCACAACCCTGCGGCTCAAACAATGATGCGGCTAATTTAGGGATTTTTACGGGCTAACGGAGTTCATGACTTTTCTGGTAGGCTACTGTGTGTTATACTAGTAGCGTATGTCTGTCTGTGAATGGCTGTGTGCGTATATGTGCGAGGGGCGTGCGAGAGAGAGAACGGTAGCGAAAGTTGAGAGCAGTTGTCGCCCTGTCATGTTGAAGCGTCAGTTGGTTATACAGGAGCTGTTAAAACGCTGTTTATGTTCTGTTGTGGTCGGAGGGGCTGATAATAAAGACCCCAACTTCCCTGTTTCTGTTTACATCTGCTGCGGACAAGAACAAAGCGAAGGGAGTTAGCCCCGGAGCTACCATTAGCTCCAGAGCTAATGTTAGCTTCGGTAAGCTACGTGTAACCAAAACAAATATCCCATGTTACGGTGGACACCTGCAGCTTATAGAGAAGTGCGGCCTATATATGTACAATTATTTTTTTAAATATTTGTGGATATTCTCAGTCATCCAGATCATCATAATATTATTATTTATTTATTTTAATTTAGTCGGTGCGGCTTATATGCGCTCAAGAGTCTGGAAATTATGGTAACTGCATATTTTTATTAAAGTATAATAGGTAGTGTTACTATACTATATGAACTTTCTTGTTAATTGTGTACGATCACGTCATAGTTACTGTAGTTCACTGTTCCTGAGGTTTAGTCCTGTAGGATAACGGTCCTGAACCCCCGGTCCGTGGACCTGTACCGGTCTGTAGGTCATTTGGTACTGGGCTGCAGTGGGACACAGTGGAAAAAACTAGGGTTTAAAACATCTTTGACCCTAATTTTCGTAAATCTAATTCCAATCCAAAACTCGAACTTCAAAATACAATACCAGAAACAAATACATCGGCGGTCGCAGGAGTTTAAAAATCCAATTATATTACACATTTAACAGTAACTGTTGCAGTGAAATGAACATACAGAAAAAAAAGAATTTCTGCAACTTCAGCAGCACTCCAATTCAGACCTCACCAAAGGTTTATGAAGAAAATCACATTCCAAGAACACCAATTAAATATAACGTGTAACATATGTATTTTTTGGCTATTTCGTTGTATTTAAGTTCACAACATGTTTTCTCTACCTTTAAGCACCTAATTTAAAACACTGACGAAAGAAATGCGTAGTACTTTTTTCGGTTGATTACAATACAGAAGTGAGAATATATGGCATTTTGACAAAAATGAACAGATCTCATGATCAACAAAAGTCGGGGCCAAATTTAAATGTTTATTATTAGTTTTTCAATTTTAAATTAGCATTGTTTTCAAATTAAAGCAATGAGAGATTGAGTTTTTCCAGTCATGTCTCTATCGTCTGTCTGATATACAAAGGCTCAAGTCAGTTGAAATATAGATTTGAGATTTTATTTAAAAAAAAAAAAAAAAAAAAGAGAGAAGCTTTTCTGGGAAACTAGTTTTATGTGTCTATGTAGATATATTTCTCTCTATATATACTGTATAAATGCTGCATTAAAAGACAAAAAATTCACAGACCATACAAGGTGTTCTGGGAGGTAAATTATAGAAAAAACATTAAACATTAATTCTGCTGAATTATCACAATTTTTTTTTTCTGCTAGAAATGTCAAAACTCCAACAAAACAAGTTGAAATATTAGAACAGGCACAACAACTACGGCTCGAGGGCCAGATGTGGCCCATTTGGTCGGTTAATCTGGCCCGCCAAACTAGTCCAAATTACATTATTAAATTATAGTAAATGCCCGCATTTCCCCAATAGATGGCGTAGAAAAAGCTAAAAGCATTTCAGGATTTTAGCATTGAGCATGACTTTTACATGTCATTTCTCTAAGTTACACGAACGCTCCATCTATCTGCTCCCGACCCGGCCCTTTGGGTCAAATTTTAGGACCAGTTGTGGCCCGCGAGTCAAAAAGTTTGCCCATGCCTCGTCTAAATCAACAGTCTCATCATAAAGTGAAGTTATGTACAGATACATTCATCCATGTGATCACATTAAATTAATGTTTATTAATCACCCTTCAACCACTTCCATTTAATTAAAAAAAGGTGAAACATCATCAGCATACATTACACTCAAAACACCCTGGTAAGATTTTTTTGTTTTTTTAACATTTGTTTGTGTTTTGTGAAAAACATTTTAGTGCAAAGGGGAAACAGGATGAACTTCTTTCAGAGGTAGAACTCATGCTACTTTAAGGAATAATGATTTCAGATAACTGTCTAAGAACTGAGGAAACAGGACCAAGAACTAGCTTTGAACTCTTAGCAATATAAGGGTCGTCAAATGGATACGTCGTTAAGTGAGGACCAGCTGTACTTGCTTTCTATTCTCACTCGACTATTAGACATTTTTAATCAACAAAAGAGTGTGTAGCGCTTCTTATTGTCTTATACATGGATAATGTTGAAGGACAGTTGAAGGTTAACACCCCAACACTACTTTCTTGTACATATTGTAAGGCAAAGCAAATCATTTTCCAAGAAATATTATATGTGCGTAGATGTCGGTTCCATAGTGTAGCGGTTAGCACGCCTGCCTTACAATCAGAGAGTAGAGAGTTCTGGGGAATTGATTTCCAGATGGACCACATGCTTGGCGCTTGCTAGCGGCAGCCTCTTAACAGCGTATCCGCTGCTAGCTGTTGTTGCAAATTGTTGTTTCTAATTTTGTGTCGGTAAAAACTAGAGTACTAGTTTCAAAGTTCTGTAAAGGAAATTTAAAATTTCTTCTGAACTAAATATGTTCTTTTTTTACTCTCTGTATCCTATTCACTATTATTTCTTTTCTCGTTTCTTCTGGAGACACCGTTGGGCACATTGAGTGACGTGCTACTGTCATTTTTGTTTCCATTTTCTCCGTCTTCCTCAACATTTACTTTCAGACACTTGTCCTCTGATTCCCTCTCTCGGTGGTAGAAGTAGTTAAAGTTAGAGACAATCACAGGAACTGGCAACGCAATGGTCAGCACACCTGCAATGGCACACAAGGTGCCCACCGCCTTACCTGCCAACGTGATGGGACACATGTCCCCATAGCCCACAGTGGTCATGGTCACCACCGCCCACCAGAAACCATCAGGTATACTGGTGAACTGTGTGCTGGGATCATCTACCTCTGCAAAGTAGATGGCGCTGGAGAAAAGTATGACTCCGATGAAGAGGAAAAAGATGAGCAGCCCAAGCTCACGCATGCTTGCCTTTAGCGTCTGTCCCAGAATCTGCAGACCTTTGGAGTGACGGGAGAGTTTGAAGATGCGAAACACTCGCACGAGACGGACAATTCGAAGAATAGCCAGGGACATGTTCTGTCCTGAGTTAATTTCTGGCGTGGAGACCATTTCTGTGACGACGGTAACAAAATAAGGGATGATGGAGATGATGTCAATGGTGTTCATGATGTTGTGGAAGAACTCCCGCTTGCTTGGACAGGCTAGAAATCGCACACACAGCTCAAAACAAAACCAGGCTATGCAGGAAGTCTCGAGGAAGAAAAAGGGATCGGAGAAGGTTGTCAGTTTTGTTTTGGTTACCACTGTAGACACTGTGGATTTGTTGAACTGTTGCAGAACCGTGGGAACCACGGGGTCGGTATCATCTCTAAACTCTGGGAGCGTTTCCATACAGAAGATAATGATGGATATAACAATAACTATAACTGACACCAAAGCAACACCGCGGGCTGCATTCGAGCTCTCCGGGTGCTCAAAGAGCAACCAAAACTGTCGATGCATCTCGTTGATAGGAAGAGGTACCTCCACATCCTTAATGAATCCTTCATCTTCTCTAAACTGCTCCAAAGCTTCACTCCCAAGTTGATAGAAGACAATCTCGTCAGAAAATACGTCAATTGGAACATTGGCTGGTCGTCTTATCTTTCCACCCGACTGGTAGTAGTACAAGATGCCATCAAAACTGGGTCTGTTACGATCAAAGAAGTATTCGTTCCTCATCGGGTCGAAGAACTCCATCCTCTTTACGGGATCCCCAAGCAGAGTGTCAGGAAACTCGTCCAACGTCTTGAGTTGTGTTTCAAAACGTAGACCAGCAATGTTGATGACAACCTTCTGATCACCTTCTCTGAGTTCTCCTCTGTCTACAAACATATCTTCGCAACACTCCCTGGCAAGCCTGGTGAAGACGGTCTCGCTGTCCTTTGTGCTCTCATTACTTAGCAGGAGTTTCCAGTTAGCTATGATGCTGGAGCAGCTGGGGCGACCCTGTCTACTTGGCATTGGCGGAGATTCAGAAACCACCAGGTTTTGCGTAGAAGGGCTAAGTGTCGAAGAACTGGCCCCCCACATACAGGAGGGCATTGTGTTGTGGAAGGAGGGTGCGGCAGACACCTGATTCGAATGTGCTAGGAAGTTTCCGCCCTGGACATGGTGAACTGAGGGTAGATCCACAGTCAGAGCCGTGGTTTGATCAGCGTAGCCTTGTACCTCGTCCTCAAGGCTGATGTCCAGAGGCTCTAGGCCATCAAAGTTTACCAAGGCCACCTCCATGGCTGCAACTCAGCCAGCCTGAAACTTTGGGACCCCAGGTTAAGACGATCAACCGTGTGAGAAGATGAACAGATGCCGACTACAAGGCAGCAGAAGATTTAGTCTTCAGCAGCTCTGAGAGTATTTTCTCTCTTACACCTGCGGTGTGACAGACAAAGAGTGGGCATCAGTGTCTTTCTGAAGATAAAACGCCTTGTTCTGTTAGCTGACATCTAAAGGTACATGACTTCTTGTTTCTTAGATACTAATCTCTGTGGAAACCAGCCGCGGCAGAAATACAGAGTCAGTGAGGAACAACAATAAGTTGGTACTCTGCTAATGACATAAACTCCAGAACAGTATAATAAAAGCTCAATAATTCAACACCTGCCCCTGCCTACCCTCCTTCGATTAATGTCTTGAAGACGAACTTTGGTATTAAAGAGTCGGGTGGTCTCTGTTATTAGCTTTTTTTCTAGAGATGTCCCATATTAACATTTTGCCAATATCCAATCTGCTGATATTGTCCAAACACTTAATTCCGATTCCGATCTCAACCAAACTATTTTGGGATCACATCACATACAGTATCTCCTGTCGTGGAATTAACACATTACCTGCATTTATTGTGATGGCCCACTAGAGGCATTCATCATAACATTGGGTGTACAAAATAATTTTTTAAAGCTATTCTAGTATATTTGGCGAAAACGGGAATGGTGTTATCGGGTTTTCATTATTGGAGAAAATACCATTAACGATTCCTAGCGATATTACATAAATATGCTAATATCGGGCCAATCGGGCAATGTGAGTTGGCCAATATTATCGGACATCCCTACTTCTTTCTTTCATCTGTTTAAACATAAACAGCAACCTCAGTTAAATAATTTTTTTTTTTGTTTTGTTCCAGATTTATAGAATTGATCATTGAGGAGACCTTTAAAAATAAAACGGTTGAAGGCATTTTCTTTACCTTAGATTCAAGCTGGTACCAAGTGGATGAATATTTATCAATGCATCATAATAAAATTACCTGTAATAGCATTAGCCCATCTACCCTAAACTCGTTCGTTATGGTCTGAAACTAAAGATGAATATTTATCAATGCATCATAATACATTAGAGCTCTATTTAGCTAAAACAAAAATTATAATTACCCTAGTCTGAAACTAAGCATTCAAAGCAAAGTAAAAGAGAGTGTGAGAGAGAGAAAGAGAGAGAGAGAAAGGGTGAGAAGACAGAAAGAGAGGGAGAGAGAGAGAGAGAGCATGTTGTCAAGCACCGATACCTGCAGATGTTTAATTAAGGACTCCTAGGATGAGTCACCCACTGAAATGCCAGCAAAACCAAGTAGCTGAGAGAGAGAGAGAGAGCAAGAGAGCAAGAGAGAGAGAGAGAGAAACAGACATGAAAATTGTTGGCGAGTGAGTGAACACACTCAGACACGGATCAAGCAGTGACGAGCAGCAGCAGCAGGATGACAGTGAAGACTTAGTATGCCTTTGAATCAGTATCAAACAAATGGATAGTTTTAAGGATCGACAAACCTTAGGTCAACACCTGGACTACAACTAAATGATTTATTTTTAGCCAAACTCAATAAGCTACTTAGTAAACCCTTTCTCTGTCCTAGACTGAAAGTTCATAGAGGAAATCAGTGATTGTACCTCACAGCGACACAGGACCTTGGTGGTTACATCTATGGACTTCAATGTGAGCGAATTATTTGCTGTATCTATAATCCTTAGATAACCCAAGAATTAGACGGTTACTTTATTGGCTTCTATTGTTTCGTTAGACCATGGTTGTTTTTTTTTTCTTCATTTAATTTCCTAGATTTGTTTAACTCGAAAAAAAAAGTCTTCTAAGTGTTTTGATTGATTCAGCCATCTATCATTTAATAAAAACAACAACAAATATTGAAATTTTTTGTACTTTTTGTACTAAGCCACAACAACAACAACAACAAAAATCATTGATAGCTGACGATAACACAACCACTACTAGTCCACCGCTGCCTCCTGTGGTCAGTTTGTATGCACAACTACAAATGGAGCAAGGGGACAAAACTAACACGTTTGATTTCAATGATGGAGACAGCATTTGAAAACCAACCCCGCGTGTCGTCGAGTAAAAGCCAATTACTTTCTCTGCGGAGGTTAGCTCAACAGAACCACGTCTACTGCATGCATTTATTCATCTGCTTGGAAACACGGCTTAACAAAAGAAACTTGTTTGGAGATTATGTATGTTTGTTTAAAAAAAAAAAGAGAGACATAGACAGTTCTCAACTTACCTCTCTGAGACCGGCGTTCACGCACTGTGTGTGTGTGTGTGTGCGGACCACAAGTTGCAGCAGCTGCAGGTTGGTGCTGCCTTCACAATCAGGATCAGAATGACTGATCTATCACAGTCTGCAGTGAGTAACTTTACGCCTGGGCAGGAGAAACCAGAGCCAAGGTGGAGACACAAACACACCGGCACGCACGAACACACACACACACACGGATAAATGAGTGACACTAACAAAGTGAAGCTCGAGAAAATAATGTGATACTTAACACCACTCAGTTTCTCTCTCTCTCTCTCTCTCTCTTTGTAAGCGTGTCGCACGCTGATCTATGTAATGATCAATATTCTTTCATGTGGAACAAGGTGATTAGATCACTGGAGATCTCCTTAACTCTCTCTCTCTTTCTCTCTCTCTCTCACACACACACACACAGACACTTGTGTGTGCAGTCTCTGTATCTGATTTATTAACATTATCGCACTGTACATAATTGATGTCCAACAATGACATGAACCTGGTTAACATGGAGGAACAAGTGTTAGCCAGGAGAGAGTCAAAAGTGGCTAAAAAAAAAAGTTGTTGAAAAAAAAAAAAAAATAAAAGTTGATTTCAGTTATTTGAGAAAAACAAAAAAAAAAAGTAAAAAACGTAAGAGCAAATGTTGAGTAAAAATAAATATAGTTTAAGCTCAAATTACATTCCAGGTTCAAGAACCCTGTGCAGCAGGATGACAGTGAAGACTTAGTATACCATTGTTGTCTTGGTACGTTTGTGTTTTCTTTTTCAGAATATACAGATGTATACAATCAAACAAATGGATAGTTTTAAGGATCGACAAACCTTAGGTCAACACCTGGACTACAACTAAATGATTTTTTTTTTTTAGCCAAACTCAATAAGCTACTTAGTAAACCCTTTCTCTGTCCTAGACTGAAAGTTCATAGAGGAAATCAGTGATTGTACCTCACAGCGACACAGGACCTTGGTGGTTACATCTATGGACTTCAATGTGAGCGAATTATTTGCTGTATCTATAATCCTTAGATAACCCAAGAATTAGACGGTTACTTTATTGGCTTCTATTGTTTCGTTAGAACATGGTTGTTTTTTCATTTAATTTTCTAGATTTGTTTAACTCGGAAAAAAAAAGTCTTCTAAGTTTTGCATTTAAAAGTGTTTTGATTGATTCAGCCATCTATCATTTAATAAAAACAACAACAAATATTGAAATTTTTTTTACTTTTTGTACTAAGCCACAACAACAACAACAACAAAAATCATTGATAGCTGACGATAACACAACCACTACTAGTCCACCGCTGCCTCCTGTGGTCAGTTTGTATGCACAACTACAAATGGAGCAAGGGGACAAAACTAACACGTTTGATTTCAATGATGGAGACAGCATTTGAAAACCAACCCCGCGTGTCGTCGAGTAAAAGCCAATTACTTTCTCTGCGGAGGTTAGCTCAACAGAACCACGTCTACTGCATGCATTTATTCATCTGCTTGGAAACCCGGCTTAACAAAAGAAACTTGTTTGGAGATTTTGTATGTTTGTTTAAAAAAAAAAAGAGAGACATAGACAGTTCTCACCTTACCTCTCTGAGACCGGCGTTAACGCAATGTGTGTTTGTGTGTCTACGGCCCCCAAGTTGCAGCAGCTGCAGGTCGGTGCTGCCTTCACAATCAGGGTCAGAATGACTGATCTATCACAGTCTGCAGTGAGTAACTTTACGCCTGGGCAGGAGAAACCAGAGCCAAGGTGGAGACACAAACACACCGGCACGCACGAACACACACACACGGATAAATGAGTGACACTAACAAAGAGAAGCTCGAGCAAATAATGTGATACTTAACACCACTCAGTTTCTCTCTCTCTCTCTCTCACACACACAGACACTTGTGTGTGCAGTCTCTGTATCTGATTTATTAACATTATCGCACTGTACATAATTGATGTCCAACAATGACATGAACCTGGTTAACATGGAGGAACAAGTGTTAGCCAGGAGAGAGTCAAAAGTGGCTAAAGAAAAAAAGTTGTTGAAAAAAAAAAAATAAAAGTTGATTTCAGTTATGTGAGAAAAACAAAAAAAAAAAGAAAAAAACGTAAGAGCAAATGTGGAGTAAAAATAAATATAGTTTAAGCTCAAATTACATTCCAGATTCAAGAACCCTGTGTCACGCATGCAGTTATTCATTACAATAGCCATATTAATAATAATAATAATAATATATGTACCATGTTGACCCACATTATTATAGTGGTATATGTTGGTATGTTGCTATAAAAAAGGGGTAACTTTCACCTTTTCTTACTCTATGACTTATTAATCTAATGACTCACTTGCGACATATTCTTATGACCTGCCGTGACTATAACTGCGCTTTCACAATGTATTATTATTTATTACTATTTATTATTATTATTGATGCGTCTTTGTATTTTGTATGTTTACTGTAACTAATTGTAAAAATTGTAAGTGTCTGCTATTGTAAAGTTGTAATGCAATATATCCAAAACGTATTTTAAAGTTTAAATAAATACTTTGAGAAGCTTGGGCCCACTGTTCCCAAAGGAAAAATATTTTTTTATTAATTTGTCCTGTAAATAATTCAGAATAATTCTAATTTGTTTCATTTACCTCGATTAGGTCTTATTAAGTATTTTAAAAAAAAATAAACTTACTGGATTGTCAGTCAACTTCCATTTGTCTGAAACTGATAAAATGTATTAAATAATATTTAAAAATGATGAATGCACAATTAATGATGGTTCTACCGTATACGGTACAGACTGACAGAAAGAGCGAAAGACAAAGATCAAAATAGCTTCACATACTCTCCTGTTCTCAGACAGTACTTCCACTCCGTTCCGTACGCAGACAGGAGTAAAAGTGTGTGTGAGAGGGGCAGCACCTGCAGTAAAATGTCTGTGACCTAGTGTCCTAGTGTAAAACAGTCACGCGAGGGGTCAAAGGTGAAAATGCCAGCGCTGATGATTACTTGACTGTTGACGCTAATAATACACGCAGGAGAACACCGGGAAGGAAACTTAAGAGACTGTGGAAGAATGGAAGCTGCAATTGATCCATCTGTCAGTTCAACGACATATGGAAGCCTGAACGTTTTACACTCCTCCTACGAGCCTTTGATAAAGTCAGCGTTGGGCTGTAACGACGGCGTTCGAAAGAGCAGAAGGCAGGGGAATTTAAAGGACATTTAGCGTCTGACATCATGTCTGTGTGTGTGTGTGCGTGCGTGCGTGCGTGTGTGTTTTCACAGTAATTCCAGTCAGGCTTGAGGCTTCATTAAAGTTTGAAGTGATCTTTTGCTTCAATTGAGTCTCTCGTTCTAGTTTAAGTGCTTCTTTGAGAAAAGAGCCCGGACATAATTCAATCACAATATGAAGGTCAGTCATATAATGGCTTTAAATTATACATACATTTAACCCCTTTATCTTATTCTGTCTGATCGTTGTGTGTCCTTGAACTGCTCTGGATGTTCGTTCAAAACTCAATTGATGGTTTTATTTTTTATTTTTTATTTTTTATTTATTTTGTACTCAACACTTTCAGAATATTCCTTTGTTGAATTATGACTATTCTTTGATGACATGGAGGTCACGCTGGGGGCTGGGGGGGGTTTCCTTTTCCTCGCCCACTACATTCTCTCTCATGTGTTTCAGTGTTTCCCTTTCTTTGCCTGACTGACTGTGTGAGACTGCGTGGGGGCCTCACTCGTTTATTTTTAGAGCCGGCCCTCCAAGCAGGTTCATGAAGGTGGTTTCAGCTCAACGCAAACAGCTGAGGAATGGCAGAGACAGACTGTTCCCCGCCATCTTCTTCACCAACACAATTAGTCAACCAGTCAGGCAACGACCAGACTCGCTACGGCGTGAGGGGCTTCCGTTGGAATACGGCCAGTGACCTTAGCCTGAGCAACAGCAGGACGGAGGAGGTCATTGTGGATTACAGGAAACCTTAGGAAGACGGAACGCGCTCCTCTCTTCATACGCAGGAATGTTTGGACTACAAAGGTTCCACATCTTGTCTGACCTGACTTCTGTCAAGACACCAGAGACTCTTCTTCTCAGGAAGTTGAAAAACCCACTGTCTCAGCATGACTGTGATATGTCAGGTGCAAAACATAAAGGACTCGGCCCAAATGGTGAGAACCGCACAGGGGATTGTGGGGAAGCCCCTCTCCCAATCTGTCGCTTTCAGAGGCACAGAAATAACAAGAAATAACAATTAGCCTATAATGGCACTATAATAGTCAATTTTCTTCATCCTCCAACGAGAGAGAGAGACAGACAGAGAGAGAGAGAGAGAGAGAGAGAGAGAGAGCAGGCTCTGTTTTCTTTGCTCTTTTTACCGCTTCTCACACTACTCCTTCTCACGCTCTCTCTTGCTTGCTTGCAGAGTGTGGGGCCTTCCCCCTGCTGGGTCTTGGAAGAATTGCAAAATTACAAAAAAAAAAATAGATTGTACAAAAAATAGATTGTACAAAAAGCCAGGATAGATATCCTTCACAGGAAATGTTCAGACATAAAACAAAAAGCGACAAAACAAGTTTAATTCTGGATTTTTAACCCAATAAGTAAGATTTTAAAAAAGAAAATAAAAGGCGCTAATACAATTACTGTTTATATTACTATATACTGTATTACTAAATTAAAGTCGTAAATTCATGTGAATGAGGCCGTTACGTCGAACGTTTAGGGTAATAAACGCATACATTTATTAGAATAAAGTCGTATATGATATTAGCATAAACGTAAAGAGACGAGAAACGCAAACTTGTAAAAAGCCCGAGCTAGCCTTTGTCCTAGCCTCCCTCTGGTCTCCCCAAAAATACTACAAACTAAAAATATATCACTTTATTTATGACTGTAATACCGTTGAATTATTACTCTATTCTCGTAAATATACGACTTTTTTTCTATTAACGTTACAACGTTTTTCTTTTGTAACCTTTTTGTAACGATACGCTACGCGTTTACGCTTTATTCTTTATGAATTTAAGATTTTTATCTCGAAATTGTATTATTTTCATTCTCAATGTGGCCCTAATACTCCTTCGTAAAATTGTAATATTCTTAAAATACAGTAATCGTTTTACGTTTGCTTTTTGCAGGGTGCTCTATCTCGAAATTGTATTATTTTCATTCTCGATGTGGCCCTAATACTCCTTCGTTAAATTGTAATATTCTTAAAACACAGTAATCGTTTCACGTTTGCTTTTTGTAAGGTGCTCTGTGACCGTGACGGTGACGTCAACAAACAGCTGATAGTGGGTGTGGTCAAAAGGAGCCAAGATGGAGGACTTTGAGGAGCCGCTATCAGATGACGAGAAAGTATGAGCACTTTTTTTATTTATAAACAGGGTTTACTTACACTGGGGTTTTTTTCGGTAACGCGAGTTATTGCTGCGTTCCGTCTGGAGAAATCCTAAAGTAGTATATCTGTGCCGTAAAGCAAACAATACTCTTGTTTTGCAGCTGCGCTTAGCAGCTAGCTAGCCTGTGCTAATTGAGCCTAATGTAGAGAATTCGCGAAAACTTTAACGGAGCTTCCTCTAACCCGTCAAACACTTTAGGTTGAAACTAATATGTCATTAATATCGAAATAATGGATCCGTTTATGGGCGTATTACCATGGTAACGGTTTACTGTTTGTAGAATAACGACTAGAGCCTCATCAGCTAACAAGGATCTCTTGCACGGGTCAGATTCCATTTCAGCAGCCCAAATAAAGTTTTGGCTGCTCACGTGGATCCCAGATTAGTGCACGAATGAGTGCCTGAAGTGTAAAATGAGCCTGGTGTAAAAGTGAAGAAGCTGTTGCAGTTGATTTTATTCACTGTGCTACAGTACAGGGGCTACCGCTAGAAAATTAATTCAGTTGATTTTATTCACTGTGCTACAGTATAGGGGCTACTGCTAATTAATTAACGGAGTTCAATCTTAACTACAAATATGTATCTAAAAAGCCTCGAATAAAGTGAAACTGTGTTATATGTGCATAAATACTTATTTTAATGGACTGATTTATCTAAACCATTTGTGTGCAATTTGTTTCTGAAGGTTCGCATTGCAGCCAATTTTGTCACTCATGCTCCACCGGGAGAGTTTAACGAAGTCTTCAATGGTAAGAATGATATGATAATCATATTTAATGTCATTTATCACGTTTGTTTTAAACTGTTTCTCTCCCTCTCCAGATGTGCGGCTTCTCCTCAACAACGACAACCTCCTTAGGGAGGGGGCTTCACAGTAAGTAATGACGAATAATTCAATAATTAATTACATTTATTATATTTGTATAAATATTTCTCTAAACCAGACCTGTGCATATTACGGCCAATTCTAAATTACAACAGACATTAAATAATAATAAAAAAAAATCCATGTTGTGCGTCAAATGCAACTGTGGTACTTTTATTTTGAAAAATCGTCAAGTTCGTAGTACGAGCGCTGTGAGTGTCAGGTGAACAGCGGCAAGTGGTGCGAGCCGGTTACCGTCAAGATGTGAGAAAAGAAAAGTTGAAAACCAATGCCGTGTTTTGAACAAGACGGATTGCCAAGTATTTCTCTACAGAAATGACCGGAAGGAAAGTGAACTACTGGTCATTGTGACACTGCACACAACCAAATGTGACCTCTGCTTTTAACCCATCACCAAAGTGAACAGTGGGCAGCGTTAAGCCCCCGGGGAGCAGTGTGTTGGGGACGGAGCCATGCTCCGAGCACCTCAGTGGCAACTTGGCAGCTGGAGAACTCGAACCTGAAGCCTTCTGGACCCAAGTCCGCTTCCTTAACCACTAAGCCACCGTGTGCTTAATTTCTGGTGGTCCGATGCATTGCTAGCAAAACTGGAAACCCCAACAAGGACTTTTTTTTTTTACCAAACTTCACACCCACAGAGTGCTTATTGGACTCTGTTGCCTGGAGAAAAAGGGCGCATTTGAGAACGTGTCACTCTCCCGACGCGCTGTAACGGGGTGCGTTGAAGACATCGCTGCGATCTTGGAGCTTCAGCTTAAGAAAATGGCGGACAAATTTGACTGTTTTTCCTCTAGCTTTGAAGCAGGCAGCCATGCAGTCAATGAAAGGGACAGCCACTGGTAATGACTGGTTCACCCAGGTAAATGCATGTTTGGACAATTTAGGACTGAAATGGAACAAATGGCTCTGTCACACTGCTGGACTTTTTTCCCCTCCTCCCTCGAAGAGAACTTTCCACACCTGTTGTTCAAGGCCAGAGAAGACTGGCTTATTCTCCCTGAAGAGGTCAAATAAGGTGACAGCATTACAAGTTATCGTTTTTGTTGCCTTGTTGTAGTTCTAAAACTTAGGTCGCTTGTTGTTTTTTCACTGTTTGTAGAGATGAACAAGTTAAGAATAAATTGCACTGATTCAATTATTGGTTTTTTTTTTTTTTTTTTTTTGGTTTTCTTATTTCACCTTCACACCACAATTTCACCTAGCCTTTAAATTAATATTCATTCATCTATCGTCGTCCGCTTATCCGGGGGACTGGTCGCGCGGGCAACAGTCGGAGCAACAAGTCTGGGATCTTGTTCTTTCGATCATGTCCCAAAGTTCATGACCATAAATGAATATAAGAATATTAAATAGCAGCGCACCTGCATGTGGCCCCTTGCTCTAAACAGTTGATTTGTTGTTTTTCAGAGGGTTGTCAAAGATCATAATTTAAATTTGTTTACAGGGTAACACAAAAATGGTCATAGTCATTGATTCAAATCACAATCATGGTTAATCCAGATAAATTGATGTTACTAAATAAAACAAAATTCCTTTATTTCTATATATTGCAATAATAAAAGGACAAATAACAGTAGATGGAGTTTTGCATTTCATAGTTTTATTTGTGACTAAACCAAAATGGTGGAATTAATTCAATATATGTAAAGTATCAATATTATTTGCAAAAAAAAAAAAAAAAAATCAAACTTTCATTATAAAAAAAAAAACAATGTGTATTGGCTAGTACTGCAGCAACACTGAGTGTATGAATGATTGGATATACAGTCGGTGCCATTCTGCCCATGCTGTTGACAAATGAATTGGATGCGATTTCCGTGCCATTTTGTCAGTACTCGACTGTCAATTTTTGCAAAAAAAAAAAAAACAAGCGCATTTACTCATGAATTGCAGTTGACCGTCTCCTTAAATTGTCTTTTCTCTCCAACGTTCCTAGCTCCTTTGCCCAGTACAACATGGATCAGTTCACCCCTGCCAAAATCGAGGGCTATGACGAGCCAGTAAGTTTCGTAAATCCTTGTTTGTCTGAAATGCTTTTATTGTTGTCCAAGTCTACGTTTGTCAAATTTGGTGGATTTTTTTGGAGGTTTTTTTTTTTTTTTTTTTTTTCTCTTTCTTTAGGTTCTGATCACAGAACACGGTGACCTGGGTCAGGGTTGTTTCCTGGACCCACGCAACAATTTGTCGTTCCGCTTTGACCACCTTAGAAAAGAGGTAAGCGACGTTCAGTCGTACGAAGTAGACTCGTCCCTCAGGAGCTGGAGAGATTGCTGCGACACCGCCCTGAGTGCCTATGTCAAAGAGCACTACCCTACCGGTGTCTGTACGGTACGTTGACCAGGAGTCGTCTCGCAGTACATTCAAAATACGGCTGTACTTATTTACACACAAAGCCAATACACGTTACCTGTGTGTGTGTGTTTCAGGTGTATGGGAAAACTGTGGATGGGCAGCAAACAATTATAGCATGCATCGAAGGACACCAGTTTCAACCCAAGAACTTTTGGTACGATGACTACTTGTAAACCTGTTCAGCACATTTGTGTAGGCTAGTTGTTGTTTGAGGAAACCGAGGGAACACACATTTTTAGTATGTCAAACTCGTTTTGGTTTACGAGCCACATAAAACTTAATTAGATGTGGGCTGGACAAAGGTGCAAGTATATTATATATATATATATATATATGTGTGTATATATGTATATGTGTGTATATATATGTGTATATATGTGTATATGTATATATATGTGTATATGTATATATATATGTGTATATATATATGGCACTATATATATGTATATATATAAATATATATATGGCACTATATATGTATATATGTATATATATGTATGTATATGTATGTATGTATATATATGTATCTATGTATATATGTATGTATGTATGTATGTATATATGTATATATATATGTATGTATGTACATATGTATATACAGTATATGTATCTATGTATATATGTATGTATGTATATATGTATGTATGTATATATATGTATGTGTATGTATGTATATATGTATGTGTATATATATATATATATATATTTATGTGTATATATATATATTTATGTGTATATATATATATATATTTTTTTTTTATTAATATTTTGCTTGAGAAAACTCCCTTTCCTGAAGGCCAAACTTACAGGAGTATTCCGGTGGTTGGCTTTTAGAAAATCAAAATGAGTAAGAACTTGAGAAAGAGGAGTGGAGCAGCAGAGGTCATCTGCTTTCCTGACACACAGCGCTGGCTGACCACAGTCTCACAAAACATTCTCTCAGAAGCGTTTAACTGATGTAGAATGACCGAAGCGCCCTAGGTTAGTTTGATGATGCAGCGGTTGTAGGATTCTTGGAGGCCATCCAGAAGTTTCATTGTTGGAATTCCATTTAGACCTCACTCACAAACCTGGCGATGAGTTTATGGCGGCCAAGTCCCAATTAACGAGATGATGGACATTACGGGACACATTACAATGTTAGAAATTGGTCGCCCATTTTGAATAATCCAAATACGTGGTGCTGCGTCGGTACCAAGTCGACACTGCTGATATCAAAGTGCGATCTTATGTGTCCTTCATTCCAATCCAATCCTGTCCTGTCCTGTTTGTTGTGTCACACAGGAATGGTCGCTGCAGGTCAGAGTGGAAGCTGACCATTGGTCAATCCACTGCTCAGGTGGTGGGAGTGTTAAAAATCCAGGTAAGTTCACTCGAGTGATCCCAGATCAGGATGGCAGCAGGTGGTAAACACTGTCCGTTTGCCCGTCCGTCTGCAGGTGCACTATTACG
This sequence comes from Cynoglossus semilaevis, assembly GCF_000523025.1. NCBI lineage: Eukaryota > Metazoa > Chordata > Actinopteri > Pleuronectiformes > Cynoglossidae > Cynoglossus > Cynoglossus semilaevis. The sequence continues at coordinate 774,269 of NC_024316.1, forward strand.
AAGATGGAAACGTTCAGCTGGTCAGTCACAAGGAGGTGGAGGAGTCAATACCAGTGACTGTGAGTAAATATTCACCGATATTATCTGTAAAAGCTCATGGTTTGTTAGATCACCGTTCAACCGTAGTCCGATCATTTTTTGCTTTTGGAACTACGGCTTTACCCTTTATCGACTCCCGATAAAGGGAGAAGCTACAAAAAAAGTTCTTCTTCTTCACAATTACTCATTGACTCTGGAAGCACAAAGCGTCGTTTTTGCACATGATAAATAGTAAATCTGATATTTTCCTTCATGCCTTCCTGTTCAAATTTCCCTTCAAATAACTTATGTTGTATTTATACTTTTTAAATAATCCAAATTATTAAACCCATTAAACATCAAATAAAATCAGCAGTGCCGTGAACTTCCAGAATCTATTTAAAATTAAGAAATAAATGCTAAATAAAAAAAAAAATTACTGTCAAAAATAAAAATAAATAATGAAAAAATACAAAAAAAATCTAATGCAAATAAAATAAAAATAATAAATAAAAATAGAAAGGTGTTAAGGGCTGTCATGACACATAATACTAAGACTACAAAAAAAAAAAATATTTGTTAACAAATCCATTCAGCGCCTGGATTCAAAAATAACCATCAATAGAAGACGTCTTATTCTTATGTTTCCTACTTGATGTTGAGAAGCTGTAACTGAGAATTTGTAACAACGAACAAAATACTTGTTTTTCCTCATTCGTCATAACTTACACACCTGGCTTTACTTTTACTCTTGCTTTATTTATGTTTCTTTCCCTTCTGAATCTCCTGAATCTGTGTTTTTTCCGAAAACAGAGTGAACTCCAGACTGCCAAGGAATTTGTCACCTTTATAGAAAATGCTGAAAACGATTATCAGGTAAGCTGCTCTTTGTGAATTATTATAGATTTAAACAACAGAACTAACCCAGAAGAAAACTGGTGTCTTATCCTGAAGCATTCTGGGTACTTGACAGCCAAAAGGTGGCTATACAGTGATCCCTCTCCTATCGCGGTAGTTGCGTTCCGAGACCCACCGCGAAATGGGGAAAATCTGCGAAGATGCTGAGAGGTGCTACGACGCATGAGCCAATCAGCGCGAGGAACCGAAGAGCGCGCTCAATTAGCCAATAGTGCACCGAGTACGCATTGCATTAGCCGATAGTATGCTGCGTACGATCTCGTCTTGGTAAACAACGCTAACGCAGCGATCGTTCGCAAATTTTAAATCAAGAATCCACATTTTTAAAGACAAAACCTTTATATGTATTATTATTTTTTTGCTATATTTCACGAAATCTGCGATGTACTGACGGAGCGAAAGTAGAGCCGCAATATAGAAAGGGAAACGCTGTATTCCAGTAATGCATACGTGTCAAACTCAAGGCCCAGGGGCCAATCGTGGCCCGGCAAGCCGTTTTTTTCTGGTCCGGAGTTTCTGAAAATTAAACTTTTTTCTATGAAATTAAACTTTTTTTTATTACACAGCAATGAACAATATTTGTAGCTTGAATTCATAATAATCAATTGTAGAAACATGTATTAGTCTGTTATGGAGGAGCTACATTTATACCAGAGGTCCCTGACTTTTTGTTCCAAGGATTTGTCCAAGGTACTGAGCATTGAAGTATCATAACATTTTCTGTTCTGTTTGTATCTTTGTGTCCCACTGCGGACCGATACCAAATGACCTATGGACTGGTACTGGTCCGCGGACCAGGGGTTGGGGACCCCTGATCTATATTCCATTTAAAACCGGCCCTTCAAGGGGAATTGTGTTGCTGAGTTTGACACTTCTGCTGTAATGGCTCGGCTATTTTCTGCCCTCAGACTGCCATCAGCGAGAACTACCAGACCATGTCCGACACCACCTTCAAGGCCCTGCGTCGTCAGCTGCCCGTCACGCGCACAAAGATCGACTGGAACAAAATTCTCAGCTACAAGATCGGAAAAGAGATGCAGAATGCTTAAAGGCGGAGGTCAGTGTTGAGACTCCACTTTACCCACAATACACCTGTTTACACGTTCACCGTACAAACTAACCAAAGCAAAACTACCCACAGGGCAAGGAATAAAAAAAAACAAAAAACAAAAAACAGTGATGTTTAGACGTCGTGTGTTAAATAATGGTTCTGTTTGGATCAGCGTGTGTGTGTGTGTGTGTGTGTGTGTCAAGACTTGTTCGTAACAGATTGACTGAAACCAAAAACGTGTGTACTTAAGAGACGGCAGCTGATCACAGAAATGAAGCACATGTAGTCACCTGGGTTCTTTTGGATTTACGACTGAATCAATTAAATGCGAAGGACGAAGGCGACTGTTGAAATATAACTGTTTAAACCCAAACTAAACTAAATTGAACTGACTTGAATCAGTTGATTGTTTTTTAAAAATAATCAAAAAAAAAAGGCTACAACTTGCCGTTTTTTTTTTTTTGGCTTTGAAAATGTTTTGCATCAAATCCAAGAAGCCTCTGCGAGTTCCGATGGACTCTCAATCTTTTAAATTACAAATATTCAATTCTGAAATTCGCAAAAAAAAAAAAAAAGATGAAACTCCCTTTTCAAAAGACATTTGAAGTCCTGCTTGTCTGATATTTTTTTTTTTTTTTTTGAAGTGTTTCTTCCAGAGCGACATCTGTTCTACTGTATTGGGTAAAAATTTGCATCGACATCTGTACACGTGTTTTTCACTGTTCTGTTCTCCTACACCTGTCAGTGCTGACCTTAAAGACTGTAGTGCCCCCTACTGTTGTACAAATAAACAGACGCTACAACTTTGGTTGCTAGTCTTTTTGGCACAATCGGTTGTTCAGCGATATTAAAACTACAGAGTCACAGACGCGGTTTAGATCCTGAGTCAGAATGTTGTCGTCATGTGATGAGTGTAAAAATCCCATCAACAAAAACTGACATTTTTTTTTCATTTTTATGTACAGAACAAAAACTATCCATAGAATGAAAATGAATCTTTGTCTTGTACAAATTTTTTCACGGACTGGCCTTTAAGGTGTGGGGGCGATAAATACAACTCAATAAAATGATGACGACCGGCATAAAAACTGGTGTTTTCTAAATCTAATAATAAACGTTAAGCCACTGTGTATGCAACTTTATTAGCAGCGTCCTCGTAACATCGAGCTTGTCTTTTAATACAGAACACTTTCGTCTCCAAGCAGAGGTGTGGACTCGAGTCTCATGACTTGGGCTCGAGTCAGACTCGAGTCACCAATTAAATGACTTTAGACTCGACTTGACCAAATGTGAAGAGACTTGCAACTGGACTTGGACTTTAACGTCAGTGACTCGTGACTTCACTTGGACTCGAGCCCTTTGACTCGACAAGACTTGATACTTTCTCCAAAACCCAAGTTATTAAGGAGCGCTCTGTATCTCTCATCGTGTACGTGTGCGCGTCTGTGTGTGTAATTGCTGTCGGCACAACATCCAATCAAATGAGACCCACGTTGTTTTGACGTGATAGCATCAAGCCAGTCGCGGGACGACCAGTGAGGAAGAGCTGTCGAACAACGAGCGTGATTGTTCGGATTTAAAAAAACGACGAGGGGGTCAACAAAAAATGAGCGGCAGTGATCTGTGGAAATATATTATTATTTTGTTTAAAAGGACTCGAAAAGGACTCGAAAGAGAAACGGCAGGACTTGGGACTTGACTTGACACTTTTCAGTCTTGACTTGGACTCCGACTCGGACTTCGCCTGTCTTCACTTGAGACTTGACTCGGACTTGAGTGCAAAGACCTGAGACTTACTCGTGACTTGCAAAGCAATGACTTGGTTCCACCTCTGTCTCCAAGTGACGAAGCAGTTTTGAAGGCTTCATTGCCTCATTAGAAAGGCGGACAAGTCGGACTTGTAGGAATTGTCTGTTAAATGCAACTTTCTTTTTTCTTAGAAGACGTAGGCTCTTCTTCTTTCTCCTCTCTGACTCTTTTACCCTGCGCAAAGAAAGCTTTCCAGAGGCGTTTGTTTTCTCTTCATTCTGCTAGCTTGGGTGTTTTTACTTAGCGATAACGTATTCTGTGTTACCGGCCGGAGTAGACCCTTTGAGAAGGTAGTGGATGTAGGTAAGACGTGACCGAGGCAACCATCTTGACATGCATCAAGACAAATGTAGGTAAGACGTGACCGAGGCAACCATCATGACAAGTCTGAGTCATAGACAAATACGGCGTAGAGAATCCAGTAATTTTTCAAAATAAAATGTTGCTCAGACTCAGATAATAAATAAAAGGGAAATAATGTAAGTTGTGTATTATTTCTGTGCGGTGCCGGTCCGCGGCCTGGGGCTTGCGATGATTGGATTTGCGTTAGTTTATATAAAAATTGGTTAGTCTAATTTACTAAAAAGATACTCACGTATTTAACAATGTGTTGATTACTTTGTAAAATAATGAGAGGAAATTGCTGAATTTGGCCAAAAAAAAGAAAAAAAAAAGAAGCCAAAGCATGTTCAATATACAAGAAATCTAAAACAAGAAGAGAATGAAGGAGTAAAAATGCGACTTTATTGGCTTCCACACCTGCATTTTTTTGATATAAAAACTTAAAAAGTTTTACCCGAAAACAACATTACAAGATAAGAAATATACACCGAATTAAAAATGCATTGCAATGAATAAGGCAGAGTTGATTTTATTAAATGCCACTTGGTGTCCTTGCATATTTACCGACTGTTTAGCTGAGAGATAGTGATTCGTTCATGTACAGTAAGTGGCACACATTTATACGGAGAACGTTTGAATATCAGAGAACACGTCAGTTACTTATAACTATGATAACGTACAGACGGTACGGTTGCAGTCCTTCCAGTGCTACTGTCACTGTTTTCTCTCTAGGTGCAAATAACTCTCTACCCAACCACTGTGCCGTGACATCATCATCAAATAAATACTCTTTCATTAAGTGGCAGAATATGGCTAAAAAAAAAGAGACGGCATCTCAGATCTTCATCTGTCTCTCTTCAATTCCTGCGAGTATCAGTTGTTGTTTGTTGTTTTTCAACTAAACAGGCCCATGTTTAAGGAAGTCAATTGAAACCTGACATATATTTATATTTCATTGCATTACACTTTTGGACACTTTTGTTTGGTTGTGTGCCATGAGTTTATGTGCCATGGCTCAAAAAAAGGTTAGGCAAAAGTTATTTTTAAAACAGCACAATATTAGATAAAGTAGTTAAAAAATACATTTGGCATAAAAAAGCTAGAACAAAATAAAAAAATATGCATTTTTTTAAAAAATTAATTCCAAATGTAGGGATGCGGTGAAATCTACAGAAACAAGTTAGAACTAAAGCTTTAAGCTTTGAAATATCAAGTTAAAAAAAACTGAACAGTAGTTATCGTAAGGATCAGGATCCAGACCTAGACCTAAGGTGGAATTTTCAGACTTTTCAGTAGAAGTGAATGTTTCCTGTTTATTACCTGGTAATGAAAACAGTACATCATAGTTTTGTAGTGCAAAGAGGTTGTTTTTTTTTTCTTTTTCCCCTTTTTAAGACATGATCAGTGATTTCTAACGGAGATATATCAACAACGCATTCATGTCATTTCTTCCTTTAACAGTATAAATAGTTTTCACAACAACAGAAACTGCATAAAAGTCATCAGTAAAATATCAAAAAGCCAGTGTTTTAGTGTAAAATCCCCTTTTTTTCTTAACAAGCACATCAATCTACGTTCGGGGATTTTGAAATTCCCATCTAGTGAACTACAGTGTTTTTTTTTTTTAAATCTAAAATCTTTCAAAGAGATTTTAAACAGTGAAGTCAGGTCAGCAAAACAGTTAATTTTTTCCATTCTGTGAGATTTTGGTCGAAATATACATCGACCTCATCTGGTTTTAAGAATGGATTACAAATTGCTGTACTTACATATTACTTTAAAAAAACAAAAACGTTGGAGGTTAGGATTTAAGTATTAAAGTATTACAAAGAGTTCATTTAAAGAAATATTCCATTAAATCCTAGATTATAAAGTTTTGCCAGATCCTTTTCAGTAGTTGTGGTGAAGAGGTAGACGCGGAACCTCTCGGTGGAACATTGGTGAACTTGGATGTGTCGTCGTGTGAGATACAGTAATAGAAGATCCACAGGTAAGTTCAAGGGAATCTGCTAACAACATTAGCTAAAACCCTATCAGCTGTTTTCGCTTTGACAAATTACCGGCTACTGTCCCCTGCTGGTCTCCTTAGGTAATGTGCAGAATGTCTTTTTAAGAAACATTTGTGCTGGCAGTGTTGTGCAAAAAAAGGTCAACTCGGCAAAGTCATTCACCCACTGTGCTCTGGTCACGGAACTAATCCGTCAAAAAATCATAGAGACGGAATTCCAGGAATATTGATGGAACAAGGTTGGCGCCATTTTTCCATGTCAGCTCCTAGAAATATTTTTACGAATCGTGAAGGTCGCAGATTTTCCATGTCAGCTCCTAGAAATATTTACGAACCGCGAAGGTCGCAGAATCGGCATTAAAAAAAAAAAAAAAAAACCTGCTGTTGATTACTGCTGTTAATCACCCTTACCCTGATACTAGAATACTTTTGTTCCAAGGACAACGTTCCAAACATAACTGTATTTATTTGGGTGTTAGCCAGTTTTTGTGGTTGTGCTACATGCAAATGATTTAGCGGAGATTATCCTTGAAGGTCGAGAAAACCCAAACTGACTTTGGAAAAGAGGATGGACGAAACTTTTCCTGGTCTTCACACGGATCGACGTAGGGTTCCGGAGTGTGCTCCCAGGTTCTACTACACTAGGTACAAAAACCCAACAGTGCTTTGATTAGCCTCAGGCACATTTTCAGCTGCTGGAAGATAAGAGCGCATCAGGCTCTTTGCCCCCCTCTTGGCTCACGCTGTTGTTGTTTCCGGTCAACTCCGGGAAATGACTCGTCCGAGGAGAATGACTCGGGGAACCTGGCGTCGGACTCATTCCAGGTCTTTTCGGAGGAATTGGCGGAGGGTGTGTTTTTTCCGAGTTTGGAGCGACGAACGAGCGGATTCCCGGAGACAGGGGTCCTGAAGATGGAGACCTTCCTCCAGAGGGAGATGGCGATAGATTTCTGTAGTCCGTGCCGAATGGTGAGCTGCTGATTTGAGTCATTTTCACTCCGGCCTGTTGGCTGGTAAAGCGGGACAGGACCTGGGTCACAGTGTTCCGGGCTAGCTGTTTGGCTGTGCTGTGCTCCGGAGGGGGGGACACCAAGGCGGTGGTAGGGGAGAGGTCCCTGGGAGACAGAGGGCCTCCCTGCTGCTGGTCCAGCTCTGCCTGACTCTGGAATTTGTGGCGAGCCGCCTGGAATCTCTGATTGACTCCAGCCTGGTAAGAGGGCTGATGGAATCCTGGACGCTTGGTGAGGACGGGGGAGGAGACAGGGGAAGAGGACAGGGAGCAGGAGGCAGGGCTGGATGGGGAGTGAGGGGTCGGGTGAAGAGGAGAATGTAAGGATGCTTCTCCTCCTTCATTGTCCGATGCTCCATTTTCGGCTTCTTTTACCTCCTTCGTCGTCTCTTTTTGACCATGATGTCCGTTGATTTTGGACAACAGGGAGGCATTTGGGGCTAGCGTCTCTCTTCCAGCAGGGTCGGTCTGGACAGAGGTAGAGACCAACATGGCCTTAGAGTCTTTCACTCCTTCTGTACCTCCTTCGACTAACGCCAACCTCTTTCTCAGTTCCTCCAGCTGCTTCTCCAGCTCTCTGCTCCTGTCCTCCTCTTTGGTTATTCGGGCTTTCATCTGCTCCCGTTCCATGTCAAAGTCGGCCTGCCGCCATTCCGACTTGGCCTCCAGTTGATCTGCCCTGCTTCGCTCGGTCTCCAGAACCTTCTGCAGGGCTTCGAGGGCAGCACTCTCCTTTTGAAGTGTGGCACGGAGCTGGGAGACATTCTGCGCCTCCTCCTTGGCCTGGCTGCTGGCTTTCTGTAGCTCCAGGGACAGAGAGGAGAGCTGCTCCTGCTGCAGCTCCTCCATCCTGGTCATTAACTGGGATTGCTCCAACTCCAGCCTCCGTACGGCGGCGCGTTCCAACTCCAACTGGAACAAGATTAACGTTAGAGTTAGTTCGTTCAAAGACTGACCACAAGGAGGCACAAAAGCACTGAATCAAATCGCAAGTGGACTCGACAAAAACGACAAGTTGGAACGTTATGAGAAAAAGACATACATTTACGAGTCTACAGTTCAGATCATGCGGTTTGGGGGAGTCTTGAGAAAAGAAACAGTTTATACTTTAGTATTGTGTTCGCAAACAAGGACCTGCTTCATTTTCTGGCTCATCAGCCACACTTTGGGGTAAGCATCAGGACACTAAAAAAGGTATTCGGTACCGAAGAAAAAAAACACATGGACCTGGAGGAAGTTGGTTATTGCACGAAATCACTATCTGTAATACAGCAAGATAAACGGCATTTATTAGATTATTAGATGCGGCACATTCAGCCTATAATCTGGCCCGCCAAACATTTCCAAATTATATAATTTATTTATAATAAATGTATCCTCTAATTTATATCATTATACTTCTGCCTTTGTCCTGCAATACCCACATTTCGCCAATAGATGGCATAAAAAATGCTAAAAACATTTTTTAGTATTTTAGCATTTATACATGACATTTTAACATGTCATTTATCTTAGTTCACACGAACGCTCCATCTATCTGCTCCTGACCCGGACCCCCCTGTGTTCAATTTTAGGACAATTAAATGTACTTTTAGGGTTGAATAATAAGTCATAACACACGTGTCAAACTCACAGGAGCTAAAAAAAAAAAAAAAAGGCCTTACAATAAAGTCTGTGCTGCTGAGATTTTTTGATAAACTAATGTGTCTTAATTACACAGAGCAAATGTACAATATTTGTAGCATACGTTATGCGGTGATAACAGATTGCGGCAATGACCCTGCCATGATGACATCATCAGGAAACACAGGAAACGCTATCGTAGTAACCAAGGAGGAAACGGAACGCGATGATAAATCGAGATTAGTCTGTGAGAAAGCAGTAACTCGACCTGAGATAAACCTTTGCGGCGAATATTGTTCAATCCTACGTGTGTGTGTAGCCACGTGACTGTGTTTCTGGTATATCTACACTTGTGGGGACATGCAGTAGTTTTGAAAAAAAAAAAAAAACTAATTATAGCTGTTGGGACATGTTGTCCTTTTGGGCCCTGGCAGAGGGAATGGGCATTTTTGATTTTGAATTTAGAATTAGGATTTAAACTAGGGTTCGATAAGAGCCAAGATAAGGTTAAGGCCTTCCTTACAAGTGAGGATCAGAGGCCCAGGGAGGCCATTATGTCTCCGTAAAGTGCTTACAAAGGACAAAAATCAGTTTGTGTTTGTGTTGACTTTGTCCAGGGCGTGGATATCTATTATCTCGGATTTCCTGAAACCGCAGTGACGGAGTGAAGAAGTGAACAATGGTCTTTTCCTGGATGGTTTCCTACTTGGCTGCACACACACACAAACACACACAAAATGTGCTGGGAATTGACTAGGATTGGTTTACAGTTTGTAAACCATTAAAGAGAAAACAGCCTAAGCCAGGCATGGGCAAACCAACACCAGGACACGGGGATGCGTTCAGCATAATAATCCGGCCCGCCAAACTTTTCCAAATTACACGATTTATTTATATTATCATAATACTTCGGCCTTTCCCCTGCAATACCCACGTTTCACCAATAGATGGCATAGAAAATGGTAAAATGATTTTAGCCCGCCCCCCCTGTTCAATTTTAGGCCAATTGTGGCCCACGACTAGAGCCTTACCTGCTGCAGCAAGGCATCTCTCTCTGTTTGCAGTACGGCAGCAAAGTCTTTGCTCTGTGCGGAATCCAGCAATCGACGAAGTTTCTCCTCCTCCATTTCGGATATCACCTGTCCAAATGAGTGAAACATCTAATTGAACTAATAACAGGAGAAGGCAGAAAAAAAAACAAAAACGTCCTAGCTAACAAATCAGTCCAACAGCTCAAGAAATTGCTTCACTGTCAGAAACAGGTTTGACACCAAGCTGATTTAGAAAATCGGGTAAGTAATAAGAAATGATTAGCATCGTGGCCTCGATTGCTATACGCAATTTTCGGGCTAAAATAGCAAGGGCTTTTGTCTTGCTAACTTTAAGGTATTTTTTTTTACTAACCTTTAGTTAGCTTCCCAAAAAAAAAATTAAAAGTTTTGCTATTAGCTGTGTAGCCTATGTAGCCTTACTTGATTACTTTGAAGTATTTCTGGAATCTCTTTTAGTCAATGTTTGCTACCTTAAACCAGTTTTTCAACTAAAGCTATTTCTGGGGCAAACGCTTAGTTATCTCAAACATTTAGGACTTTAGGCAATTTTTTTTTCCTCCCTATTTTGAAGTAGCTGCAGTGAAAAAAAAAACCATATTATTTATATAGTATAGTCTGAAGAATACAGGAAGAGATGCCAGGTGAGCTCATGCACACCATGAGATCATCCAGACTGTCTTGAAAAAAAAAAAAAAGAAGTCTGGTCTTTCCTGTTAATTCCTACCTTCCTGTGTCTGCTCTCGACTGCAGCCAACTGTCCCAGCATCCTCTCCTGCATCCTCTTACAGTTAGTCATGACCAGTTTGATGAGCGCCAGGGGATTCGGGCCTGTGTTCCGGTTCCGCTGTTGGGTGTTATGACTGTGATGCTGCGTGGAGGAGCTCTGCCGCTCTTCGCCCTCACTGTCTCTCTGCAGAGCCAGATAAGGATCACTGAGGTTGTAGTGTCCATATCTTTCCTGGATGAAGGAGTCTCTGTGCTGAGCCTGTAGAAAAACACACACACAGGTTGTCTGTTGTCTGTGTGTGTTATAAAGCCATTGCTTAACGAGTGCTGAGCCTGTAGAAAAACACACACACACAGGTGTCCAACATTTAAAGACAGTGATCTGAGATGCAGTTGTCTGTGTGTATTATAAAGCCATTGCTTAACGAGCCAATGAGACAGTCATCAGATTGCCTAATTTGACTTTACATGTTAAGTAACATAGTGAATGCTGTCTTGATGGGTATGCCTAAATGTCAGGACATCTCTGATATAACCAATAAACATGGACCCTGGGAGTACGTATGCCTAAATGTCAGGACATCTCTGAAATAACCAATAAACACGGACCCTGGGAGTACTTTTTTTTTCTATAACAAATGTAAAAACATGTTCATCCAAGAACAGTGGCAAAACGTTTAGTAATATACATAACATACGTACAAGACATATTTTTAGCTCCAACTCTAGAAAGGAAATACTACTGTCAGTCAATACTTAATTAATCACGTTCCATGAATCTTCATCGTTTAGTCAATACTTAATTAATCACGTTCCATAAATCTCCATCGGCCTTTACCACTTATATCCGTTACCAAAGGAGAGGAAAGGAAAGAGACCCACTTATATCCGTTACCAAAGGAGAGGGAAGGAAAGAGAGAGAGAGATGGAGAGAACGTTAAGGTTACTGCAGTTAACAAAATAACGCAAACTATAGCTAAAAAAACATTTTGATGAATTTAAAAGAGAAAATGATAACTAAGTATACTAGTATAGCAGTATTATGTGAGCGGGCGATGCCATGGGGCACTTCACTGAATGTCAATTTTTATCAGTTGTCATTTACAGTCGATTCTTGCGGAGTAAGCTTCCTTGAAAAATGGCGGCAGTGTATATTCAAAACTTGTCCCTGTGATACCGTGTCCTGACTTACGAGTCAAGTGAAACGCGTCTTCTCTTTGAGTGTGTAGTTGTCAAAATATTTGTCAAAACAGCAAACATTTAATGATTTGTTAGAAATATATAGCGCTTAACGGTTAGCTAAACAATACAAGATCGTTGCATAGAAATAGCTGGGAATTATCATGAAAACATTCAAGAAAATGTAATTAGGTCAAAAATGATGATTACAGAAGAAGAGCTGTAAACGGAACCGTAAAGGTAGCTTTAAATCAAACTGCCATTGGCGATGGAGGAACAGTGGGTTGACGGTCATGTCAGTTTTCTTCCGAGTTTGTCCTGAATCTGCTGTACCAAAACTCAAGTGTTGTGCGGTCAAGTTCTTTCAATCTGAAAACAAACAGCACTTGAGGGCGGAGTGGTTTCTGTGACTGAAACTCAAGTAAGATTCTTTAAGAAAAGACAAAAGATTCAGGACAAACACAAAAACTTCCAAGGAACATGGGATCGTAACTGTGTCACTCATCACACTATGCTATTGTTAGCTCTGTTTGCGTGTGGGGTTCTCTGTAGGGACGGCTGGAAATAACTGTTTTTCATGTCCATACCGATACCAATACTGCAATTTGGAGTATCTTCCATTACTTACATGTTTACAGCATGTCGCAAAAAGTTTAACCAGTTTTTAGTTTAGGTTTTTCTCCCGATATTTCATCCTGAATATTAAAAAAAGGTCAAATTGGTACACTTCAAATGACTTTACTCTTAGCAGAGTTTTTTTTTATGTACAGCTGAGTGCAACATTTACAGCCTAGCCTTGGTAACTCACACAATTTCTTTACCCAAAGGCCAAGTTAACTCTGCAACATTAATTTATTAGTCACTAAAAAGAACTGAGACATGTTTTCAAGTTGGTTTAAAGTAAACAGATAAAAGCCAGCTGACAAAAAGCTAAAAATAATAAAAGAAATACATTGACAAATCTGCCTCAAGATAATTAAAAATAATTGCGAAAATCTATGAAAATGATTTCTGTTCAGTTACCCAAAGATTAGGCAGCTACAGGTGAGCCCAGGACAACATCAATCAATTGCAGTGGAAAAAGTACTAAAATATATATATCTTTACTTTGCTTATATTCTAATCAAGTAAAAGTGCCCACCTAAAAATGTGACTGAGTAAAAGTAAAAAATGACTTAATTTAAAAATTGACTTTGAGTAAAGGTTACTCAGTTACTTTAAATTACTTGCAAAAAATGCAAATAAAAGGACGACGTATACATCCAATCTGCAACTAATGCTCACCTTGGTGGGGGGAAAAAATTGATGATTGTAAGAATCGCAATTCTAATTCTCTACGATTCTGAATTGATTCATAAACTTCTCCTGCGCTTGCCGCTACGCTAATCTAGGCTACAACAACCAGGAGCTAGTCCAACCACGGACTAGACTCTGTCTCTTAGTCAACGTTATCTGGCTACATCAAAATAGTGGGAAATCCGAGCATGCACGCCAACGCAGTTTGTTTTCAATTAACGCATCTTATTTTTCCCGCATGTAATTTTTTACTCAGTAAACGGTTCTTTTCAAATGTAGCAAAATAAAATACTTGAGTCAAACTGTACTTAAATAAAGTAAAATTACTTAAAAATTACTAACAAAAACTACTCTATCTCAGTAACGTGAGTAAATGTCATTTGTTACTTTTCACCTCTGCTTTTGAATATAGTTTCTGACCATCATTACAAATTAACAGATTGTTCCGATGAAAGCAAAGCTAAAATATCAAAAACAATTACAGGTTTGTTCTGGAAACAAAAGTTCAGATCAAATCTACAGGCTTCAGTGACTACACCCAAGCACAAAAACCCACAACGCTACCTATTAGTTGGGTGATTCCCCACCTACAACTTAAAGCAATTGGAAACCTCTAGTGCTGAGATTATGTCACCTCCTGAACTTGTCTCCACACATTTCTGACTTTTAATCAGGCCTCGGAGACGAGCCGTTTCACTGGAGGGAACATTCCAGACAGAACATGACACCAGGAACAGGTGGAGCATTCCAAAGGGAGTGGCATGTCTCAGAGAGCTGCGAGTCAATTGTCTGAAACTGTGCAAGAACTTTTATCTTTTCTCTGTCAGGCAGAATAACATGCTCAACTCCAACAACCCAATCAGTAGCAGAGATGAAAAAAAACAAGTTTGACTTCCTGCTCAGGGTTGGGGTAGGACCCTAAGCTCTGCTTTGCATTGACTATCAAAGAACTTAAAGCAGATGTTCTCTTCTCTCAGGGCAGATCATTATGTTGATATATGCTGTTCACAAACAGCAAATGGCAGAACTTAAAAGTCCTTTGTCTTTCAGGTGACAATGGATTCTGTGCTAACCTTGTAAGATTGTTTTGCTGAATTTGACATTGAATTTTTATCTTAATTTTAAGCCAAAGCCTTTGTCACATTTTCTATATGAAATAGATACAGAATATAGAATAGAAATATGTCAATTATTTGCAATTCAAATAATGTGTGTGTGTGTCTGAAGAAAATATACAGACAATTAAGAGGTGATACATTTGTCTTGATTGAACCATTCTGTTTGCTTAGTGTGTGTGTGTTTCTGAGTGAGGCAACCATTCACGAAACACATACTGTATTAATATTTGAACTGAAATTAAAATGATTCTCCTGTAAAACCCAGCAGAAGGAAACTGAGGAATGTCGTCAATGTTATACAGAGGTAATAGTAACAATAAAAAGTGAAGTAGAGTTTTACAAATATTAATGGAAGAGGGGGAAAATCCCTGTTAACAGGAATAAAATACTCAATAGTTAAGCTAAGCAAAGCATACATAGCTAAAGGTCAACCATTAAAATGCAACTGTATCGGTGAGCCAAACTAGCTAAACAATTTAAACCGCTTTCCAAGAAGATTTGGAGTCTAAGATGTTAATTCTTTAAATATGTTAACTCACAAATCTGCCAAAAAAAAAAAAAAAACAAGTCAATTATAATCACCAAACCAAGAGTAACCTTAATGCTAGCCAGTAACACAGCTAATGTCAGCAACGAAATAAATATGCACACTGGTGAAGCAAAAGAGGGATAAAGAGTAAGGCTTAGGACGAAAACATGATTGACATTTGTGTGTATGTGTGTGAGCGTTGAAGCAGTAACTCACTCTGAGAGTGTGTATAACCACATCCTGAGCTTCAAGTTCTCCCTCCAGGACACTGAGGAGAGTCAGCAGCTCGGCTCTACTTAGAGCCTCCACATTCATCTTCTCTTCCTGGAGAAATGTACACAAACACACACAAATCCATATCCATATCAATCTGGTACCTTTGAACGTGCTTCAAACAGTTCCACGTGTGTCCGCATATGGGAATTTGACAAGTTGTTATTCATGTTTTTTGCATTACGGAAACATAGCTATACACAAAAATAAACAAACATATTAACATATATTTAAAATAGCTATACACAAAAATAAACAAACATGCTAAACAGATACAAAAATATATTAACATATATATTTTTTAAAAACACCATGAAACTCTAAAGAAGTAACACCTATACTGTATCAGATCTTTTCCTTATTTCACCAGCTATAATATTTTATACTGTATGTTGACCAGACTATGGCTTTTTAGTTATTTTGTCAGCAGGTTAATATCAGAAAACTCTTATTCAGATTATTTTTGGTATACTTGGTAAACGGTCTGATTATCATGGCATATAACTATGGTCTTAACCAGTTTAATGTTGCAATAGAAGGATCACTTTCAGTGAGTCCCCTCATCAGGGGTCGCAACAACGGATGTCTAGTTTTTTTGTTTGTTTGTTTGCTTGTTTGTTTTTCGTCGTTTTTATCGTCAGAACTGCGTTTCTAACACTAGTCTCGGTGACTCGAGATTGTGAGCTGTGCAATTATTTCACTGTAACTAAATTATTTAAACAATCTCACCCTAAACAATAATAATACCTATGTAATCACGCCAATAATGACACCGACAGTGATAATGATGACGCGTTTATGGATTCAGAATAAACAACTTCTTTCCACGTAACGAACAAACACCTGCTCCTTTGTTTCACAAACCGAAAGAGGTGGAAGGCTGGAGATTCAACCAATTATTTTTTATATTTAAACGATGCTTCAAGCGCGGATGACCTATTGTGTGTATGCAACGGCTGCATTAGACATTGACACATCAAAAACAAATAGCAAATAGCAATTACACGTATAATGAACTCTGGCCACTTAAATAACATTAACAAACTGTTATCTACATTTTTTATTGTTTTGTTGTCAGTTAATGAGTAACCGTATGGTTTAACGCCGTGAAAGTCCAGGAAACAAAAAAAAAGAAAATGAGTAGGATACTGTCTCGAAGACCTGCTATAGGACACCAGTTTTTTTTTACATAATTGAGGCTAAAACGATCAAATAGCGTTTGAAATAAAAAAAAGTCGTGGTCATATGCCATAGTTAAAAAAACATACCTTCATGAACTCAGCTTCTTTTTCATTAAAATGTGTTTTTATCCATAAAAATCCACAGTAACAGCGGTGTCCGAAAATGAATCTGAATACTCCACTGTTACACAGGTCGGTTTGTTTTGCTCCTCCTTCTTCTCTGACTAAGAAGGAATAACCAATCAGAGTTGAGATTTGTCATTCTATGACCAATGGCTGCCAGAGTGTTACAAAGAGGGCAGAAACAAGAGGCTACGTTGCAAACCTCTTTGTTTTTGTCGTCTGTTTCAGTTAGCTAAATTGACTGCTAAACGCATAGATATTTCGAATGAAGAATATTTTTTAAGTGCGTTTTCATAAAATACGAGGATTTAAAGTGATGTAGTAATAAGTAGAATATCGACATTTTTGTTCATTAATGGGAAGAAGGCAGAACGTTCCAACGCTGTCTACCGGGTGGGGAAATTAGCAGTGGCATTATATCCACATGTTAATGAGATACAAACTGAACAAAGAGCTGCATTTATACATGAAAATGAAAAGAAAATAGATGAAACTATTTAATTTAGTCCAAAAAATGAAGAAAAAAAGCCCTTTGTACTCAACAAATATAGACACACACATACATATATAACATATATAATAATCAAATATAGACACACACATACATATATATAATATATATAATAATAAAAATAAAAGCTGAGGAAAGCTTTATTGGCATCAGATTTCTGATTACGTGCTCAACTGGGCCCAAAATGATTTTTAATGATCAAGAACGAACCGTTCTAACCTTTGATGTATAAATCAAGGCTTGTATATCAAGGGCAGCAATTCAAATGTATGAATTGCTGCCCTCAGGCTCCGCGATCCTCTTTGACTTTAATTCTTTAAAACTTTAATGAAGGGGAACAAAATAATTAAGAAATTAAGTCAAACCCGAACCAACACACCTGTATGATTTATGTTCAGCATAAGTCTTACTCCTCACGCCGACTCTCTGCGTCTTTTATATCGATCTGCTGCCATCTAGTGGAAACATATTTAATCGTTCTCCCCGTCAGTGAGACAAACAAAGGCAATTTATTGTAAATAAACAATTTCAAATCAAGTGAAATTGTATATATTTTTTGCGATCTATCAGTGGTTGTGAATCACTGCTATATACGTTAGTAAATGAGGTGAAACTACAATAACACAAAGGATTGAACATCACATAATTTAAGAGAGCACCACAAAAGCGCACTGATTTGATATTTAATACACTTTTTATCAGCCTTTTAATGCTTAAATCTTGGTTATTTTTAAGTAGGAAATTTCTAAAACACCTTAATTGAACAGAAAAAGAAGACAATGCTCTGTTAAATCATAGAAATCAATGTATAAAAAACCCAATATATTACTGCTCTGTCTACATACCCTCTTGACGAACTCATCAAAAAAGTCCACTAACCCTTCATGCTCCATCATTATAATTGTAATTGAGGTATACAGTGGAGGCTTTTCAGCTGTTGGATACCTTGATCACAGTCGTCTGAGATGAAGTTCCTCCAAGAGTTGATCCAGTGGCTGCCATCTACTGGAAACACCACAATGTTTCCTCCATCACAGCACACGGTGTGAATGACATTTAAAGAAGCACAAAGAAAATAGGGATGATACAGCAACAGGCTTCCTATAATTCATATAGTTAGAAGAAAATAATTGTCTTTAATCATTAAAACATAATGTAATTTGTGTTTAGCCTTAGGCTCTGGTGACTTGAATGAGTTTACTTAAAAACAGTGTGTGGTTGAAATCTTGGTACTTGTTGTGCCATACTGTGCGTTTCTGTTTCTGCTCAAGCATAACTTTGGTCTTTAACTGTTTCTGTTGGGTCACAGTTGAGTTGCAATATATTTAGAGGCGGGGGACATGTAGGCTCAGATAGGCTCAGATATGAGAAATCAGGGCAAACTATAAATAGATAGACAGATGGATGGATGGATGGATGATGGATGGATGGGTGGATGGGTGGATGGGTGGATGGGTGGATGGGTGGATGGGTGGATGGGTGGATGGATGGATAGATGGATGGATAGATGCATAGATGGATGGATGGATGGATGGATAGATGGATGGATGGATGGATGGATGATGGATGGATGGATAGATGCATGGATGGATGGATGGATGGATGGATAGATGGATGGATGGATGGGTGGATGGGTGGATGGGTGGATGGGTGGATGGATGGATGGATAGATGGATAGATGGATGGATGGATGGGTGGATGGGTGGATGGGTGGATGGGTGGATGGATGGATAGATGGATGGATGGATGGATGGATGTATAGATGCATAGATGGATGGATGATGGATGGATGGATAGATGCATGGATGGATGGATGGATGGATGTATAGATGCATAGATGGATGGATGGATGGATGGCTGGATAGATGGATAGATGCATAGATGGATGGATGGATGGATGGATGTATAGATGCATAGATGGATGGATGATGGATGGATGGGTGGATGGGTGGATGGATGGATGGATAGATGCATGGATGGATGGATGGATGGATGGATGGACCCATCCTTGGGCTACAGGTCCTAACCCCTTGAACAGAGAGCTGAAGTACGGGACATCTATTGCAGTGTGAAAGTACTGGTTCATGGTGTGGTTTTTTCTGGGGTTTTTGCCTGGAAGTCATCTAAATGCATAGAAGTAAGTCTAAAATGAAACTTTCTTCAATCCTTTTTTGAGCCACGGCACACATTTTTCATTAAAAAAAACCCCCAAAAAAACACCCCAGGCAAACTATCCAAAAAAACACATCTAAATGTTGAAAAATTTCCTTCTATAAGAAATGCCCTTTGGTGTGGTCTTATTTCCTTATTCTACTCCGGAAACCAATCCATTTGTGTCTGACTTATCCACATAAATGATTACTTCCACATTTCTGTCCTTTTAATATCTTAGATTTACAATCAACTGTCGTCTACGGGACATGAAACGCTCTTTGGTTGAATCGCCACCAGGGGGCATGTGTGTCGTGTTGGTTTTCTTTTTGTTTAGCTTATTGTTTTGTTTGTGTTCTGGTTCCGGTATAGCTATATTAGTGGGGTCCCCTTTGTCTGTATCAAAGGTTTAAGATTCACTTTGGAGTTAGAATTAGTTGGAGTAAGGATTAAGGTTTAAGCATACATTTGTACTGGTCAGGTTTAGGGTCAAGAGGTTGGCGGTTTAGTGTCAATGTCCATAAACGTGATTATTGTTTTTTGTTTTAATTAAATACCACATATTTACTCTCGGTTATTCTTAAACATTACATGTGACATTTAAAAGGGTTGTATGTTTTTTCAGGCTCTGCGAGTTGCTCACAACTCGTGTGAGCGAGCAATTTTTTTGTTTTAATTAAATACCACATATTTACTCTCGTTTTTTTTTTTCTTAAATATTACATGTGACATGTTTCAGGCTCTGCGAGTTACTCACAACTCGTGTGAGCGAGCGTGTGTCTCTGTGAGAGTGTGTGAGTGGCTGTGTAGGTGTTGTCTAATGTTTCAGCTTTAATTATTTATGTGTGTGTTCTTACACCGCCTCAAACCTCAGGCTTTTCAGGCGGTAAAACACGGAAACGGGCGTGCACGTAAAAAAAAAAAAAAAGTTGTGTTTTTACCAGGTTCAAAATAAAAGTCTAAAAAAAAAACTCTTTCCTCATCTTTACATTTCATTTCATTGAAATTCAATCAAAGCTTTGCAGCTTGGCTCTTCATCCATGTGTTTATGTCCGTAAGAGCGGACGACGCGGCGAGATCCTCACGTGGTTCCTGTAACGTGGTGCTGATTGGCGATGATAGATGGAGGGTCAGGACTGGGGGGGGGGCTGACTGATCCATGAGCAGGAGTGGCCATGTCACTGCTCTGACAGGCTGAGCTGGAGTATGATTAATACCCACTCCTTCTTGCTGTGGATTTTGAAGACTCCATGTATACGTATCCTCCAGGATTCGATGAAATAATTCCAACCAGCTGTGAGGACAGCGAGGGATTTTTTTTCTGGGTAAAATGTATTGAATAAACCAACAGGTGTCGTTCACTGGTTTCGCTATACCAGTGGTCCTCAATTATTTCATGCCTCCCCTTGGGGACAGAAATGTTTTCACCCCGCCCCTCCAATCCCCGCAAATTGAAATACTATTGAGAACCTGATAACATGTATATTTTTATCTGTATAAACCTCTGTATCAATCACTGCCATCTAGTGACTGGAGGCTTGTACACCTACGGTATGTCCAGCCATATTACATTGGAAGCACCCCCCCCCCCCCCCCCCCCCCCCCGCCCCGCCCCCGGGGGGGGGGCCCGCCCCACTATTTGAGAAGTGCCGCGCTCTACACAGAGCCATAAAAACAACAATAAAAGTCGGTGACATCTCGAAAGAATTCGAATTTCCATCTCGTCACACTGATATATATCATTCCACACACCACTCTTTCACTGTGAATGGTTTTATTTGGCAAAAAAAAAAAAAAGAACAAGGGATTCTTAGCAAGCTGAGACAACATTTCCAAGATAAATTTATAAAGCTACTGACACTTCAAAGATTTGTTCTTGGTTGTCAATAAGGGTTGAGCTCAGTATGGTTAAGGAAGCAAATTTGGGGTTCCAGTCCACCAGTTGCCAAGTTGCCGCTGAGGTGCACTGAGCATGGCACGGTGCCCACACACAGACAGACAGTTAAGTTTGATAGTTAGAGGCTGGATGAGTCACCTCGCCCATCGGCTTGAACAGATCGATAGAAACCCTCGAGGACCGCCGAGTGAGGTGGCGGGGGACCCACCCTTGGGCTACGGGTTCTAACCCCGTGAACAGAGAGGCGAAGTACGGGACACCTATTCCAGTGTGAAAGTACAGGTGTGCCAATGTACGTTATCTAACATGGTTTATGGTGTTGTTTTTTTCTTTTTGCCTGGAAGTCTAAATCACTAAAACACATAGAAGTAAGTCTAAAATGAAACTTTGCATTAAAATATTAAAGCAGTGGTTCAACCCTTTTCGAGCCACGGCACACATTTTTCATAAAAAAAAAAAAAAAAAAAAAAAAAAAAAAAATTAAAAAAAAAATCCCTAAGGCACATCACCAAACAAAAAGTATAAGAAATATAATAATCTTTTTTTTTTTTTTTATTTACTCACAATTTACTAACTCTCAGCCTGTTTAGTTGAAGACGACACTGATATACTCACAGGAATTGAAGAAAGACAAACACACCTTTCCAACTCACCTTTCCAAGATGATAACTCTCTCTTTCTCCTTCCCTTCTGGATTATTCTGTTCTTTACATTCAATTTACTGTTACTTTATGAGACCTTGTAGAAATAGTATAGGCCATTGCCCTCCCTGCCACTAGAGGGCAATTGCTCATTGCCCTCCCTGCCACTAGAGGGCACCTGCCTTTTCCTTGTTCTCCACTTCCTCCATGTGGTCTGGGGGTCAGTAAGGAGGCCTGTTTTAAACACTGTTGAATGATAGAGAGATAAATAGATAGAGAGCACTTTATTAATCCCTCGGGAGTTCTCTTCGGGAAATTTAGGTCATTGTGGGTTTAGGTTTAGTTTGTTGGGTTGTTTTCAGTCCTGTTGTTGGCCTAGTTTGTGAATTAAGGTAAGGACAGTTTTCTTTCTTTGGGACTTGTATTTCATTTAATTTGTTGTCTTTCTTCTTGTATTAGACCGGTGTTTCTCAATTATTTTCTTGTCTTGTACCCCCTTGGGGACAGAAATCTTTTCACCGCCTCAGTATAAAAAGAAAAACATGGTGATTTTTAAAATACCCCGAGTTATCTACAAAAAAACTGTTTTCATTCATAATTAAATGTGGTCGTATTCAAACGTTGACGTTAATGTTAAAAGTCGTGTGTGTGAAGGTTAAAAAATGTTTTGTTTTTTTTTTAAACAGAAGGAGCAGATGTTAAAACTGCTCTTATTTGTGAAGGGCAGTTGCTACAATCCACCATTATACCTGGCTTCAGTCAGTCATTTTTTTTTACTGGGTAGCATTTGTTTTGTTTTGTTTTTTTTTTGTGTTTTTTTTTCCTGTGCTGCTCTCATCGCTCCATGGCCAGATCTATCTCCTCAAAGTAGGTGGGAGAAGCCCCCAACCTGCAGCACCACAAAGACACAGGCCTGCTGTGATAGAAGGTCACACTCTGAAGAGTCGTGTGGAGAGAACCTCCTTTGTTAGCCTATTTCAAACACCAAATCTGAAACCAGAACCTTTCTTTACCTTGTACTTCTTTTTTTTTTTCCCCCCCCGGCCCTCACCAGCACCATAACAGCAATGCTTTAGCTTCAGTGGTCCCTTTAACATGAAGAATAAGCCATCTTGTGTAGGAGCTTTGTCTTGACATTCATTTGCATCAGTTAAATACAGAGTTGTACATTTTATTGTGTATCAGTTTCACATGGACAAATCCTGCTTAAAATGAAAATCTGTTTTTATTATGTCATAAAAGAGGTTTCCGAGCTGACATCACAAGTCACGTGACTTTTGTTTTTCCCGCCATATTGCCAGTCAAACTAACTTATGGACATTGTTTTTTTTCGATCTCCTAGAGACGTGTCCTGCGTATAGGTGTCAAAAATCGTCGAACTAATAAACCCGGGCTGACGAATTCACCGATTTCCAACAGACCCCGAACGATGCAGTTAGTGGATTGCGGCACATTTTGCGGCACATTTTGTGCTTGTAACATATTTATGTCACAAATTACGTACCATATTTTCCATATTCATGTACCATAAGTCACACCAGCCAAAAAATGCATCATGAAGTAGAAAAAAAACTTTAAATCGCTCTGAAGTACAAGTCGCACCAATGCCCTCTAGGGGCTGTGTGTGTGAAATTAACAAACGTACATTTTCAGTGGAACAGGAGTAGCCGATACCGGTACACAAGCCTGGCTAGAGTGCCCTCTAGTGGCTGTCAGAAGCAGCCAGTCAAACTAACTTATGGACATTGTTTATGGACATGTTTCTTTTTGATCGTATAGGTGTCAAAATCATCGAACTAATAAACCCGGGCTGACGTTTCACCGATTTCCAACAGACCCCGAACGATGCAGTTAGTGGATTGCGGCACATTTTGCGGAACATTTTGTGCTTGTAACATATTTAAGTCAGAAATTACGTACCATATTTTCCATAAATGCATCATGAAATAGAAAAAAACTTTAAATCGCTCTGAAGTACAAGTCGCACCAATGCCCTCTAGGGGCTGTGTGTGTGAAATTAACAAACGTACATTTTCAGTGGAACAGGAGTAGCCGATACCGGTACACAAGCCTGGCTAGAGTGCCCTCTAGTGGCTGTCAGAAGCAGCTGTGAAAATAACAAACGTGAAAACATATATTTTAATATATAAGTTGCACCTGAGTATAAGTCGCAAACCCAGCCAAAGGATAAAAATGAAAAAAAGTGCAGTCCCAAAAATATGCTAATGTAAATTGTAGTAGAACATACGTTCAGATTCAGGCATGTACAGCCCTTCAAACTGGCCTCACATGTGAATAAAAATGAATGTTAGTAGTAGTAGTAGTGATGTTATATTTATGCATTGATTAAATAACATTAACAACCTACGACGATGGCCTATCATCTTTATCTGTAATTAGAATGTTAACCTCAGGCTTGCGTTAGTTTTCAGTTCTGTGCAGTCATCAAATGTTTCAAATTTGTAGTTGCCTAAAGTGGAAACGATCGCATTCTTCTGCCATTTCTGATTTGGTACCTCATTTCTATTCTCTTAAAACACTAACGCAGCACATATGGTTATCATCGTTTCAAATTCAGTCAGCCGAGCTAATTTCTTGTTTGTTGCAGGCAAGGAGGTATTTTGACAAGCAGATGAAGTCGGTTTTTTCAAACTTCACAAGCCTTATGAGCCTCAGGTACATCTAAAACGGAAAGTACAGCTTTGAGAGAACCCTTTTCATCCTTCACACCGGGTCATCGCCAGATTTATTGTCTGCTGTAAACATTTTCCTCTGGGAAAGTGTGTGGAGACCTTCTGTTAAAGTCATCTCCAGTCTCAAAGTGACTGAACCATAATTCAAATTCAGATCACTAGACTATGACAGCAGTGCTGGCAGACAGAGATAAAAAAAAAAATGAAGCTCAGCCTTGACAAAACAGACAGAGAGTAATTAGAACGGTTTTCCATGTCTGCAGGTGGACTAAAATGAAATTATCGAGGGTACAGAAAAAGTTACGAGATTCCCATGAGGAGATCAGAAGGTTTACCGGCTGATCCTGGGATTCAAGCGTTTTATTCGATACATGCAGTACACAGTTATACGCAGTATAATGTGCAGTAGAATCGGTTGTTTGCGCCTGAATCTATTTAACAGAGAAGACGTATGGGGAAGCAATATAAATCAAATCAAATCATGAAATCATGGAATGAATATATACTGTATATACATTTGAATATACAGCTTTCGCTTTATCCTGGTATTTTATGGTAAATCTTTTTTTTTTTAATTTACAATATTTTTTATTAATTTCGTGATAAAAACGTACCCTTTCTATCCTAAAAGTAAATTAAAACAATTAATTAAAACAGTAAAAATGACACACAAAAAAGGTTTGGGAAACACTGATTTACATAATATGTATGTCTTATATTTCTATCATACAAATCTACTGTGCATACAACTGTGTGGGGAAGTGTAACGCAGTCTAGGGAGGGTTGATAACAGTGTAGGGGAAGTTGGTAAAAGGGTAAATGATACATAAATGATATAAAAACTCGCCTCTACTTCGCGGAATTTCTCCTTTTCGACGTGGATCTCGGAACGCAACTACTGCGATAGGAGAGGGATCACTGTATATACATCTATACAAACTGTGCAATAATACCCATTAGAAACCCTAGTTGTATGACTGTTTGGAGTTAAGCATTACGGATTATCTGCAGAGGGGGAAAAAAACCCCCCAACCTTCTCATCCTCTCAGTGTTTGCCTTCAGGCTCCAGCAGCTGCGGCGTGACGGCAGCACGGATACGAGAGTGTTGTGTGACGACAGGGTTGTTTGAGGATGTTCACAGCCTTTGACCTACACCTTTTGGTGTAAATGTCTTGCAGGTTTAGGAGGGTGGATATGTCCCAGTTTTGCGCAATTCCCTTTCCACATTGTAGTGCTCTCCATGATGCAGGTTTAAAAGTTCTTCAGTACAGACAGCGCAAGCTTAAAGTCTCTCAAGCATTTTAGGTGGAAAAACATACCTTCTTCACCAAGTGAGATCCTGCGATATAGTTTACAGCACGGGTCACCAAACGTTTTGAAACTGAGAGCTACATCTCTGTTCTACTTGTTCTTTGAAAAGTTTGTGACCCGAATCAATATTTCCCATTACAAATATTTGTAAATCCATTTACCGTATTTTCCGCACTATAAGTCGTAATTTTTTCATCCTTTGGCTGGGTTTGCGACTTGTAGTCAGTTGCGACTTATATATTAAAATATATAAATTCATGTTTGTTATTTTCACACACCGACAGCCGCTAGAGGGCACTGGTGCGACTTATGGTCTTGAGCGACTTATAGTCTGGAAATACGGCAAAGTGAAACAGTGAAGTACAGAGAAACACACCTTACCCTTGGAATGCGCCATCTATTGGGGATATCCGGACATTGCAGGGAAAAGGCAATGATAATATAATTTAATAATATAATTTGGAGTTTGGTATAAAGTTTGATGCACCATAATAAAAAGCCTTACGGGCCATATTCGGCCCCACAGTCATAGTTTGACCACGGCTGGTCAACTGGGACATCAATGTTAATAAATTACAGACAAAATGACTCTAATTTGGGTAGTTTGTTGGCAGCAATGCACCTAAAGCTTAAGGTCAGGGTACAAAAAAAGTTTAGTAATCAATCATGATGAACACTCATCGATTCAACAAAATTGGTTACTAAGGTTCTAGTACTGACCAAAGCAAGGAGCTATAGTAGAAAAATACCCCCATTAGGAAAAAGGTGATCTCAGGAAAAAGGTGAAATGCGCTAATGCTACTGCGCTAAAACATCATAGATTAAAAACACAGTGAAAGTGCAACTAAGTTCTTCTTGGTTTAGCTAATGTTGAACAGAATTGAGAGTATTGAGAGAGAGGAGCCCATGACATGGATTCTGACTGTCTATGGTCTGCTGGTTAGGAAGTCCATCGACCCAGGAGGAAATTGGTTCTCAGTCCAAATGTCCGGCGTTTCTGCGTGTTTGTGTTGAAGGTAGATGTGACGTCAATGAGAAGCGGGCAACAGGCGTGAGATCTTACTCTATAGGTGGGTATTGGCTGTGTGGACCACTTGAAGATGGTGATCAGTGGAGCAATTTTGCCTGTCGACATACTGATGCGGATCCACAGTGACATTGTTGATGCCTTAATGTGGCCCACGATCAACATTTCGAAGCACTTTGACTATCGGACGACAGCCTTTACCTGCTCTGGGATGTTGTCATGGTCAGCTGTTGTGCAGGGGGTTTATCAAAAAAGACCTCCTGACATTGGTCTGGGTTACTGTTAGTCAGTGGTTCTCAATTATTATCATGCCCCCTGAGGTGACCGAAATTGACCCCCCGAATTGAAATCCTATTCACATCCTGACAATATGTATTTTTTTTACCTGTACAAACTACTGTATGAGTTGCTGCCACCTAGTGACTGGAGGCTTGTTTATCGTTCAAGCATTGCAGCAGCGGCACATTTCTGTCTAGAGTGCCATATTCCATTGGAAGCCCCTCACACCAAACCTACCCCTCCTCCCTCGAGCCCCCACTCCCCGGCACCTCGACGCGGGCCCGCCCAACTTGCTAATTTGCTAATTTGCTAACCAAGTGTATCTCACTTGGTGGTGTGGTGAGTCTGCTGCTGGGTGAAGTCCTGTGGTCCTTACAGCCGGGCGAAGAAGTTGCGGAGGGTATCAAATAGGGTGTTGGTCCTGGAGCACAGTGGAAGCATCGAAGGGCAACACAGTGACAGTTCCTCTGCTCTGGTTTATTGTATTTCCTCCATGCTAGGCGCGGACCAACAAGCTGTGGTCAGCAATCATGGGTTGGTTTTTACCTTAGTGAGCGAGACCGCCTGTCCCCTTGGTCTCAGAGACTTC
>NC_024316.1:801691-802473 GCF_000523025.1 Cynoglossus semilaevis
GGTGATGCATAGTTGGGTGTGCACAAATCACCAACTATTCATCATTGGCATCTATGCGAAAGCTCGAGAAGCCACTGCACTGCTGCCATCGCCATCTGTTCTGTAAAGAGACGACATTTCTTGGCTTGTTGGGCGTTGGCATTGTTCTTGGCATATTGTGTGCAACAAGGACTTCTTATCGCTGCAGCACTCCAAGGTCTACAGTGTGTCCCATCAACGCAAAACATGTTGCTGCAAGTGCTGACCACAATGGTAACGTTAGCTGCAACAGCGTAGCCAACCAACGATATAGTAGACAATGTGACGAGGGTTCTGAGCCCCCCCCCCAAAAAAGCCTAACATATACATATAAACATGGTGAGTTTGCACTAATCTGTGAATATAGTAGACTGTTACGCAAAATTCAAATTTTGTTTTTACATCTTCTTCTTCTTGTTCTTGTCCACAATCCTTGATTGATTTTCAATCCCGAGGAGGTAAAAACCCATGATGAAAGACAGGTCTCCAGCAGCAGTATGTCAGTTCAGAAGGTGGAGGCAGGGAGGGACGGCTGTGGGTTTGTGAGGTGGGGGGGAATAAATCAAAGCTGTTTCTAAATTTAGCTCTGACACAGAATTAGTGAAGACGTCTCTATAGTAGAAAGCAATGGGCTGCTGGTTACCAAGCCACTGTTGCTAGGCAACCTTGTTGGTAAGCATCGAATGTGCTCCAGGATGAAGAGTTGGAGAATGAGTGGGGGGGGGAGGGATGTAAGGGGGCGGGGGTGCGGGGGGGAGGGGGGG
>NC_024316.1:804543-812345 GCF_000523025.1 Cynoglossus semilaevis
CTGTAGCTCTGATTCAGCAGCTGCTGACACCTGCTGAAACACGCCCCGGAGACAGTGGACACTGGGCCAAGAGGCCAAATCTACAGTCTAAAAATACATCTGTGCTGCTGCTCTCACGAACCATAACCTTGGGTTTAGTGAAGAACTGTTAATACCATTAGAAGAAAAAAAAAATCCCATGTGAGATCTTTTTTTTTTTCTGCTCCGGTTTTATATAAACAATAGAGAGAGAGAAAAATCTAACAATGCTATAAAAATCTTTAACTTTCTGAAGACACTTTTCACTCTCCAACACCTGGTGTTCTTCTCGTGACAGACGCTTTCACTTCTGTCGATAATGTTCACTGAGGGGGGGAAAAAAAAAGATGCCGTATTTGTGTTCGATCGGGACTACGGACAACGTCTGCGGTAGTCAAATGTGGCAATTATTCAAGACCAAGAACACTGGACACGTTTCCAGATCTTTCCTCTCCTTTATTCTATTCACCACATTGACACC
Organism: Cynoglossus semilaevis; assembly: GCF_000523025.1. Lineage (NCBI taxonomy): Eukaryota > Metazoa > Chordata > Actinopteri > Pleuronectiformes > Cynoglossidae > Cynoglossus > Cynoglossus semilaevis. The sequence goes on from NC_024316.1 coordinate 805,043, forward strand.
GGCACAAAGGTCTGCAGACAGACCTTCTGATAAACTTCCTTCCCTTTCAACCTTCGTCTTCCGCCCGAACACTCCATTATGTGTAACTTTATACAGCGCCCGGTCGACCATTGCCTGGCATTCAGCCACAGTCTGGAGCCAGTCTTTGTGTTTGTCTTTTCTTTAATCCCACTTCTATACAACGACAACACAACGGCATGACCAACATTGTGTAACTGATCTGCCAAAGGCCTGATGCCAGAGACCTGCTTCTGGAAATCAGACTCTTCTCAGTTACTCTAACAGGATTAGGACTCGAACGAGGACAATCTTCGTCATGTCATTTTGCCGGAGAAACGTGTCGTTTGAAGTTTACTTGTAGTAAAAAAAGATAATAATATAATGTTGAAAAGAGGAAATCATTTTTAATTGCATGATTGTCTCTGGAACCGTACTTTCATATCCTGGGAAATCATGTACAAGCACTCAGTGGGATGAGTTCCACTTTCGTTTGATAAAAGTTAGTTATTGGGTATAAAAATTGTGAATTAACACGGGCTCCCTGGTACTGAACTGTTCTTATCTTTCCAAAGCTCATTCTGAAGCATGTGACAGAAGTCAAGTGCTGTATGGTTTCACTATCACTATACAGCTAGTCCTCACTTAAGGCAGAGTTACGGTCCAAAGACGTTGTCGTTAAACGATTCCGTCGTTAAACAAAACCCCCGGTCGACTGTCAAATTTGCCATTTCTTTTACTTTGTTTTTGTCCTTAAAATTAAGATTGTCATATGTGAGAAGCTATAAATGTTAGCGATCGCTTGGACTTTCTTACCTCCCTCAAATCCCTATTGATTTTCATTTTTATGTTCATTTTTTTGACAACTCTGCTGCTCATCGTGACAGTGATTCCTTGTCGCTAAACACGCACTTTTACGTTTCAGAAAGCCTGTCGTAACTCGGAGCCGACGCAAAACAAATACGTTGTTAAGTGCGGACCAGCTGTACCATCCAACCATCCAACCATCCATCCATTCATCCATCGCCATCCGCTCGATGATGTCTCCTCTCGATGGAGAGGAGCAGCTCCTCCCGGGTGACAGAGCTCCTCACCCTATTCCTAAGGGAACGCCCTGCCACCCTGTGGTGAAAACTCATTTCAGCCGCTTGTATCTGGGATCTTGTTCTTTTTGGTCATAACCCAAAGTTCATGATCATAGATGAGGGTTCTGCCAAAATGTTTAGATCCATCTTTTTGGTCATAACCCAAAGTTCATGACCATAGATGAGGATTCTGCCAAAATGTTTAGATGTTTAGATTCAGTTGTAGGGCCTTTTCATATTGCTGCTAATGCCATAATTGCCATCATTTCAGTGGATGTTTTGTAGTAGTTTTTTAGTGTATGGATTGTTCCAGATTGTTGTTGGATGTTGCATGACTTGATAAAACAGTTGCATGTCCTGTCAACACCCATATCCTTGCCAATGAACAATTTCACTCTGGTTTTTTTGCTCAGTAAATGACACCAAAACTTAATGGTGCAAGGTTGGTGCAATGGATGGTGCAAGGTTTTATTGAAATTACCAGTCAGATGTGCTGTTGCAGAAAAACAAGGAGGGACATGATGTGATTTAACTGGAGAAGACTACGCTCGTCTACAAAGAGAACATCACAGAAATCAAACATCAAACCCGACCCGGCCTCACAGCACTGTGCAGCAGTGAGGCGGTGTTTATTTACAGTGATTTCACGTCAGCATTCTTCTGCAACGCAGGAGGAGGAGTAAAAAGAGAGTAGGAGAGGGAAGAAAGACTGCGAAGAGCAACAGGAAGAGGCGCGAGCAATAGTAAAAGGAAGGAATTTTTTTATCGTGACGAGTAGGAAGAGTGGACAGCAGCAGCAACAGACCCAAAAGTGTCTTTGAATGATGATGTGTGATGAAATATAGGAGGATGAAAAGTCCAAAATAAAGCATTTCCTGCAGGACTGGCTGAAAGAGAATTTTGTAAATGCTCAGTTTCTTTAGGTCTGACCCCTTTAATTTTTGTAAAAAACAATTATTGAAAACAATTTGATTTTATTATTAAGTATATGACATGACACATTTTCTCTCGACATTTTTTGTTAAACATTTACCAGTAAGGCTTGGTAAAGTAAAGTGATGTAGATAGATAGATAGATGGATGGATTTACATTCAGCAGATGTTTTTTATCCAAAGTGACAGAGTAGGATTGACATTATCAAGCATATGGTTCCACTGGGAATCAAACCCCAGGAATCTCTGCTCTCTGCTTCCAAGGCCAGCGTGCTAACCGCTACATTATGGAACCACTGATGGATGGATGGATGGATGGTTGGATGGATGGATGGATGGATGGATGGATGGATGGATGGATGGATGGATGGATGGATGGATGGATGGATGGATGGATGGATGGATGGATGGATGGATGGATGGATGGATCAGCTGTCGTGCAATGTCTTCAAATAAAATGATTTGTGTCATGGCCATTTAAAGAAAATGCTCTGCCTCGTCCTGCTTCGGCTCAAGGGTATGCTAGCATGCTAGCTATAAGCGTACACACATACGTAAGTGCTTTTTCACAACATTACACAGCACGGTGATGTAGAAAAGCAGCTGGGGTTTTTTTTTTTTTTTTTAGGTCAACAACTTTTCTTCCATATGTATCTCGTACACCGCGTTAATAGATAGAAAGTATAGAAGTAGGATAATAGCATTTATCCAATCTGTTCTCCTACAACACAGCTCTACTCGTTAAGCTATGTGTAGTAGTATTTTTGGCTTCTCCGGGTGTATTTGTAACTCTGATTACCCAGCAGCATCTGCTGCGCCTGCTGCTGTTTTCTCACCTCTGTTTCCTCCATCCACCCATTATTTAATGCTTATTCCTTTGCAAGAGGGAGGGGGCCGGGGGGGCCATTGAAGCCTATCCTAGGTGTCGACAGGTGAGGGCAGGGCAGACCTTTGACGGTTCGAGCCGTCAGACCATTACAGGACCACATATATCCATCCATCCATTTTCATCCTCTTGTCTGTTACCGGGTTGCGGGGGGCAGCAGTCTCCACCCAACTCACACTGCACCGTACCACCCCCCATGTACCTTCCTGAGGGTGGTGAGTCCACTGGAAAGGAGCGCATATAGAGACAAGCAATCATTCCCGATTATTCACACCTATGGTCAGTTTACAGTGTCCGATCAACCTAATAATGGGCAAGTTTTTTTTGTTGTCTCTGATGATGATGTGTGTGTGAGTGTGTGTGTCATCACTTGTCATCACTATATTTCTGGTGCATTGGCATTATGGAATAAGAGCTGGCGCGGTTAAATATTTGATAAAGCTTCCCTCCTGTGTGGCTGCTCTCATATTTCGACGCCGCCGACAGAAAAACTGTTGTTCTGCACTGCAACTCTTTTCAGGCTTGTAAATCAAGGCGAGGCTTTGTCATTGGCATTTATTGACCCTGCAACATGTTCCCACTGTTTCATTAATTTTAAATGACGCTTTGTTCGCTTTACACTCGCGCGCGCGGAGAGCCATGCTTTACTTCTTGCTTTCACATTTCACCGTGACTCTGGGCCACTCTCATCCTAATAGTAGTAGTGGTAGTATTGTTGTGTATTTTTCACGCACAGAGTGAGAGGTCTGTCTGTCTGTCTCCCTGCCCCTCTGCTGTGGCAATCAGCTGTGATCACACTCACCTGTGTCTCTGTCATTAGTCTCACTGGTGTCACCTGGTGCCCTGGGTATATTATACCTCTCTCTCCCTCCCTCACTCACTCCTTGTTGGGCCAATGTGTTTGTGGTGTGTCCATGGTCATCCTGACTGTGTGATGTCTGGCTCTTCATTACTTTGTTCCCTGTTCCTGATACACAGTGAGTTTTGTGATTTTGGACTTTGCAAATAACCTGAAAAAAAAATCTCCCATGTGCTGCATTAATATCTTACGATTTGGGCCAAGACTTTGTGTAGTAAAGAATATAAACCGTGTACCTTGGGGGGGCAGTGGTGGATCGGTGGTTAAGGAAGCAGACTGGGGGTCCGGAAGGCTTTGGGTTCGAGTTCAGCCAGCTGTTAAGTTACCACTAAGGTGCTCTGAGCATGGCACCGTCCCCGCAAGCTAAGGCGCTGAAGTTGCTGCGTCACAATGACGAGTCGATCTCTTTCCTTCCTTCTTTCTTCTGTGTCTGGTGTCTGAGGAGCCACCCCCTCCAAGTTTAAAAACACATTTCCTTCCATATAAAAAATGCAGGCTAGATACTGTGTTCATGAGTCATAATTGAAACAGTCATGAGCCTTGTGTTAATTGATGAGATTTAAGCTGAAGGATAAGCCGTAGTTTGGATAAGAGCAGGATCATGGCTTAATTCCCAACAGTTGAAATCCCAGACTCTCTCGGCTTAATCTCGTTCACGCTAATGTTGTTAATCTTATTCATGGACCTAGAGAGCCAATAATGACAGCTTATTGGACAAAATTAGTGTTTCACCATGAACTGTGCCGAAATTAGCTTTCTCCACAGGGTGGCAGGGCGCTCTCTTAGAGCTAGGGTGAGGTGCTCTGTTTCACGGGGGAGGAGCTCGGAGTAGATCGATGTTCTTCTCCATCGAGAGGAGTCATCTGAGGTGGCTTGGGCATTTACATCGTATGCCCACCGGTGCCTGGGTTGTGTCCCCCACTGGGAGGAGACTCAGAGGAAGACCCAGGACACGCTGGAGTGACTAGATCCCCCCCCAGAAGTGTCTGGGGAGAGGGAAGTCTCGGTGTCCCTGCTCCGACTGTTACCCCCCCAACCCCAACCCCCCCAGGCCCTGGATAAGATGATGATGAGGATGAGGATGAGGATGATGATGATGATGATGGATGGATGGATGGATGGATGGATGGATGGCAGGGGTGTCGAACTCATTTTCACCGGGGGCCACATCAGCATACAGTTCCACTTGAACCCGTTGTAACTGGAAGACTGTATAGATTAGGGGTCCCCAACGCCCGGACCGCGGACCAGTACCGGTCCATTGGTCATTTGGTACCAGGCTGCAGTGGGACATAGTTAAAAAATGTGCTTAATTTTTACTAATTTACTTCATTTAAAGAAAGTCCAGTTGTCAAGCTGTAATATTAAAACTTTTAATATCTCAGGTTAAGCTCCTGCGGGCCACACAAAACGGCTTGGTGGGCCGCATTTGGCCCCCGGGCCTTGAGTTTGACACGTATGCTATAGGCCCTCTGGAAATCCTGGGTGGGTGTAACCCTGCTACAGCTTCCAGCCCCTCCCACTCCTCACACACAAGAAGCAGTAAAAGATCAATGAATGAATGAATGACAGACTTGGGTTAGCGTTGTTATCGGTTTAGTCACAGAGGCACCTTGCACTCGATCAATGAACCAGCTTATACGTGGACTCATCCGATCAGGTGACATTGCACATGATGCCAATTCTTATACTAGCAACAGCAGGCGCTCGACGTGTACTGTCCGAAACGTCTAACACAATTGCCTTCGCACTGGAAATGCCAGTGTTTTAATGATACGTGAAGTGGCCAAGGGAGAAATTACTTCGCATGAAGTTTGCCACTTCTCCACCCCGCTCTCGTTTTTGTTATCCAGATCCTCCTCCTCCTCCTCTTGTACCGCTTTCTCCTCCTTCTGTGGACTGAGGAGTTTCACCTCCGGTCTCCTCCTGAACTCTCGGGCTCCTTTGGTTTTAATACTCATAAAAACACTGTGAATATACCATGAGGTTTGTCCTGCCGCTGGATGGCTTTAATTGCGCAGATATAGAATGTTCCAGTGAAGATTTATGAGCTCTTAATGTGTTCATGCAGCCTGATTCATGAGGCTCGCAGTCAGGAGATGTATGATCCGACCTCCTCATCAGTCACAGCAGCAGAGACACCTTGATGCAGGATACAGATACAGGACTCGTTAACACGTGTTTAAGTTTTTTTTTTTACGCGCGTCACTGTTTGTTCATCTTCCGAGACATTATATTTAAAAATAATATAAAAAAACTAGAACTACAAAAAAAAAACAAAAAAAAACTCTTAGCCATTAGACTTTAATCAGAACCCTGTCGACGTGTTACTGATTTATATTTGTCAGCTCAGGATGTCAATTAGAAATGACATAATAACAAAATAAGAATAAAAATTAACCATTTCTGTTGTTGGACTTTTTTTTAATTGAAGTTTTAAGTTAAATATGTCTTTCACGGATATTCATAAATAAAATTCACAAATGTTGATTTATTATCTCAATCACGGATGTTCACGATTAATCACTGTCACGATTAATCGTAATCAAAAATAATCATGATTTAACATTTTTCATTATTGGATTTCAATATGTATTTTTTAAAATATAATTGCCTGCAACTGTAACCTGTAACTTTCTCTGATTCAGTTAGCATTTTTTTAAAACCGGTTCGGACTGAATATGTTACATGTTATATTTGTTGGCCAGCTTTAGCAATTTCAGAACATTACGTTTTTCAGTACATTTTATGCTTAAACACTGTATTTTGCACTTTGACAGCATATGCACACGGACACAGACGTGGACTGTAACATTGGTGTTACCGATTATCATCAAAGGATTCAAACAGCTGTGACAATGCGCTACGAAGCTCGTCATATTCTTGCACCGGAAACGTAACGTGTCAAATATAAATGCGCACATAAAGGTAGTCCTAGCGAATGTAACTAAACGTAGTTCCCGTATTTAACGTAAATGTCTGTAAATACCAGATTGACCTGTAGTAAAACTTGACATCCGTTCCACCTCAGTAGCTACTGGCCTAGCTCTAACCTTCCCTTCTTCTGATTAAAAATAATGAACGATCTCATCTGCACTGCTGACTCTGGTAACATCAGTCTTTTCCTCCTCATTGACCTTTCGGCATCCTTCGACACCACCTCCCACCCCATCTTTCTTCCCCAACCTGGCCTCGCTGAGTCCATCCTTCTGTTTTTCTGATCCTACCTCTCTGGCAGGGAGAAATTTCTCACCCATGCTGGCTGTTCCTCTTCCTCCACCGTTGTCAAACATGGTGTCCCCCAAGGCTGGATGCTTGGCGTTCTCCTCCTCAACATCTACATGCGCCCACTTGATATACTTATCCGCCGCCATAACCTCTTATGCAGATGACACCCAACTCTACATGAGCACAAAACCCTTTTTCTCACCCCCACCCTTCCCCCCCCCCCCCCCCCCCCCCACACCGGAACCCTGATCTCGGAGCTGCTTCCCTGAGTGTATGAAATAACGAGTGGAGACCAGCCAATGAAAACACAGAGCT
>NC_024316.1:812493-814366 GCF_000523025.1 Cynoglossus semilaevis
CCCCCCAAACGTCTCGAGGCGCCCACTTGATATCCTTCCCCGCCGCCATAACCTCTTACGCAGATGACACCCAACTCTACATGAGCACAAAACCCTTTTTCTCACCCCCCCCCTCCCCCCAAAGTAGATTGGCTGATGTAGATTGACATCAGCCCCAAGGCACTGCTCAGTAAGGTTGGGGACCTTGTGTCGATCGACACTTCCACCATCTGCCTATCCTCTAAGGTACGCAACCTCGGAGACGAAGACGTCCTTGACTCCACCCTCTCACTTCAGTCCTACATCCACCCTGCCACCAAATCCATCACTGACCAACTTCGCTCACTGAGAAACTCATCCACTCTTTCATATCCTCTTATTCGGGGTTCCCAACAAAACCCTGGACAGGCTCCAAAATGTCCAGGACTCCAGGGTCCTCACAGGCACCAAACTCTTGAAGCACATCACCCCTACCCTCATTCACCTCCATTGTCTTCCGATATACCGGTCCGACCTCGTTCATCCCTACACCCCATCCTGCCTGGACTCTCTATTTTCTACTCCCATCTCCGCACCTTGAACAATCGCTTCTTCAGCTTTGTCAAACCCACCCTCTGGAACTTTCTCCCCCACTGTATACATACATATACAAAATATATCTATTCCTAGTCCATAGTCCTGTGGTCTGTGCCTCCTCAGAACTTGGCGGCAGAACCTTGAACCTGTTGTGGTACTGTTGTTGGTTCTGTTCCAGCAAGATTAGAACGGAATGGAACATGGTGTGATCCCATAATAATCCCAGTCCCCTTGTTATACATATTTGATGTGTTTTTACAGCCATTCCTCACATCTGTTTTACACTGGTTCATTTGGATGTCGGCATGTTCTTTCTTTATTTCCTGCTCCAATTACACTCCATCTTTAATTCATGCCGATACACGCATTCTAATTTGACCCTAACTAAATAATTCAAGCTAAAGATGATGAGTGAAATATTACTTCTGCGACTTAATCACCCTGAAGAAATGAGCGGGTGGAGAGTAGAGCGTAAACTGTTGGTTTGGTCTCGGCTAAATATCCCCCTTTGCTGCTGCCGCTGCTGAAAAACATAGTCTTTGTGGAGAATGTGTTCACTTCATTATAATTAAGTGAATTGAATTCAGTGTTTTAATTTACATTACATAATTAAAGACAAAATGATGGGAGGTAACCTTTGGTTTTTGCCAAAGTCAAAAGTCGAAACTCGCGAACCATGCGTAAGTGCCAATGTCACTCAGCTACGCTAACATAGCGAATGTAGCACAATCCAATGTGTAGCGCTTCATAACGATGGATTTGTACGCTCCGCTTAACCCTCGCCAACTTAGTTTCGCACAGGAAGGAGTTGTTGAGGGTTAATGCGGTACGTCGGAACAATGGAACAAGACTTTCGTGATAAATTCATGGGAAATAGCAGCGTACCCATAAAAAGCTAAAGTAAGTCGAGGCTGCCGTAAACCAAGGGCCACTTGTATTTTATTGTAATAAACTGCAAGATCACGGTTGCGTGTAATCTCTTTTAACAAAGACTTTTCTTATCACCACAGCCACCAAGTCGGCATCACTGAAACGTAACGTGTCTTTCGACCATGAATACCCGATGCACTGCTAGGGCGCGCGGCGAGCAGTGTGTGGAGACGGCGCCATGCTCAGCGAACCTCAGAGGTAAGCAGCTCATGGACTTGAACCTCAAACCTTTCAGACCCAAGTATGCTTCATGAACTACCATGAAATACCGCTGGAGCTCTGATAATGTTCTATAATATGGAACAGCATTGAGTTTCTTTCGTTTTTTTTTTTTTTTACCTCCTCCTGCAGAGTAGAGAGTGACTCAGACAGAGTGTGGTTTCCTCCG
>NC_024316.1:815126-827582 GCF_000523025.1 Cynoglossus semilaevis
TGTATGTATATATATGTATATGTATATGTATGTATATATGTATGTGTATATATATATGTATATGTATGTATATATGTGTGTATATATATATGTATGTATGTATATATATATATGTATATATATATATATATGTATATGTATGTATGTATATACGTATATATATATGTATATGTATGTATATATATATATATATATATGTATATATAATTATTAGCTGATATTTGGGTTTGGTTTTTTTTGTTTGTTTTTTGTGATTGTTCACACTGTTGTTTAATCGTGACCATGTTTCAGACACTGTAAACCAGCGCTCTCTAACCTATTTTGCGCCAACAGATTGTTTAAATGTCTGACAAGTTTTTCACCGGCTGGCCTTTAAGGTGTGGCGGATGAATACAACTCGAGGTGCTCGTATCTCAAAACATTTTTTTCCTATAAGAAATAACAGGAAAAAAAACAAACAACGAATCCGTTTCGGGCCTCTAAAATTGCTATAGATACATTGTTTACTTTTCACTGACTTGAAACGTGTCTGCGATGCTTGTTTTTGTCTATTCTGGGGTTTAGTAAAATGTTTGAAAATGTAATGTTCCTTAAGGAATTCGAAATCTCAGACTCTTCAGTTTTCCATGCCTGCAGTTACCTTCCTCTGGGACAGATGATTTTTTTTTTTTAAAAAATATCATTTTCATGATTTTCCAAAGTTATACAAAGTGGTACTCTACCAGCAGTTGGAGACTGTGACAAGGTGTTGACAGAGAATATAGTCACGTTATCAGAGAAACCTAAATTTAAGAAGATGAGTTGAGGCTGTGTTGAGCAATAAAACGGGAAATTGAAGGCTGAAAAAAAACAGACAACATTGATGTTTTGTCTTTGGCAGACTGCGAACACAAGTATTGCCCCAGGTTCTTACTTCTCTTTGCTGATTATGCTGCCAACGTAGATTAACGCTTCTTGTCCACGATCAGCTGCTCCTGCCTGAGGAAAACTTAAAAGGATTGCAGCAGATTAACAAAAAAAAAAATTCTCTATCATTTGATTTACATCACAAACATTCCTGAACTTCCTCCTGCTCCTCCTTCCCCTTCGGATATTTTGCATCCTCAACCTTACTGCTTCTCCCTGTCTAACTCCATCTTCTCTCTGCTCCGTGTTCTTATTCATCAGAAGCCGTCGTTACGATGAATGGGGGGGAAAAAATCAGATGAGGCGCCCTCTGGCTCGCACCTGTGGGAGGTGAGAGGGAAGGTGGTGGTTTCTTTCCAGGACAAATTCCTTATTCATGGCCTCCGTTCCTGGTAGTTCTGAAGAGGTGCTGTTCTTCTGTCCAACAAGGTACCCTTCAATATTTTCTTCTTTTTTAAAACATCTTACGGTATTTCTGATTCTGACAAACGGTATACATTGAATTATACATGTACATTGACTGTACATACATATGCAGTATTAAGCTACATGGTGCAGTCAGGCCTGTTAACGAATACTCCATTGCGCTCTCTGCTCACTGATGTTCTCTTTAAAATTCCATGTACAGTTAAAGCATCTGATCTGGTTCTAGCCAGTCTGACGTCTCTGCGGTTTTTTTTTTCCCCTTCTACATGTGAATTATGTAGTGCTGAGGGAGAGAACAAGCAGCGACAGTGATGTTCTGCAGGAGAAATGTGCTGTGGATGTTGTTTTGTGCAGGTGTTAGAACTTCTTTCGTTTCTTTTCTTCCTGACACTGCAGCTGTGGATGTATGTGCACATAAGTAACGTGTGTTTTCGTGTTTTTTCGAGTATACACAGAAGGAAAATGAACTCAGAGAGAGTCAGTTTTCCACCTTTAGTCACAAAAACAACAACAAATATATCTGGATTTAAAAAGGAACTGACGAAGTCTCAAAGCTGCAGCTCTCTTTTTTTCTTTTCTTTTTTTTTCTAAAGCTCAAATATTATCAAACAGGTCTATATATGTGCCAAAATTTCTGGACTATAACCCGCTACGATTTTTTTTACGTGTTTTGAACCCTTCAGCTTAAACAATAATGCGGCTAATTTATGGATTTTTACGCGCTAACGAAGTTAGTATTGCTTGCGATCAGTGACTTTTCTGATAGGCTAACTCTGGTGTTATACTAGTAGCGTATGTCTGTCTGTGAATGGCTGTGTGCGTATATGTGCGAGGGGCACGAGAGAGAGAGAACGGTAAGCGAAAGTTGAGAGCAGTTTGAGTCCTGTCATGTTGAAGCGCGAGTTGGTTATACAGGAGCTGTTAAAACTCTGTTTATGTTCAGTTGTGGTCGGAGGGGCTGATAATAAAGACCCCAACTTCCCTGTTTCTGTTTACCTCTGCTGTGGACAGGCGCAAAGTAAAGGGAGTTAGCCCCGGGAGCTAACGTTAGCCTCAGCCCTGGAGCTAACGTTAGCTTCAGCCCTGGAGCAGATCACTAAGTCTCCCCTGGGCATTCCAACTACGGTCGGGGCACCGAAGCGGGAAAGAGCTAACGTGTAACCAGCCGTGTTTCAGGCACCAATTAATTTGTTCCAGCCCCCAGAAATATACTATTAATTAATTAAATTAAAATCCCACTATCTACTCATCAAAAACATAGATATAAACAAATAGATTGATAATATAAAATAATAATAATTAAGAAAATATTTTTCTATTATTGTTATAAAAATTGGGTAGAATAACTCAGGGAGGGACAGTGAGTCAGCACGATACAGTGTTGGGCCACTAAGCGTAGGAGAAGAACTGGGAGTGAGGACTCGATTAAGATGATAGAGAGAGAGAGAGGGTGAGAGAGAGAGAAATAAAGTGACGGGTAAAATAACCCAGTGAGGGACAGTGAGCGAAACAGCACGACAGAGTGTCGAACCACTAGGATAGGAGAAGGACTGGAAGTGAGGACTCGATTTAGATGATAGAAAGAAAGAGAGAGAGAGAGAAATAAAGTGACGGGTAAAATGACCAAGCGAGGGACAGTGAGCGCGACAGTGTTGAGTAGAAAAATGAAGATTGGTTGAGCACTCGTAACTAGATCACAAGGAAAATCTTGCAAAAATCCTACTCCTAGCATACTTTTGTGCCTATTATGTTTCATTCATTTCATTCAGCTTTAATACAGTATTCCTGGAGCCTGACGAAACTGATTTAATAATTTGTATTCTGTTTCACATTTCAGTGTCTCGAGAATCTGATTTACCTTTGAATATTTGAGAGACTCACTCGTACGTCGGGCTAGTTAACGTATGGTTTCCATTTTGCTAACTTTGGGACCTCAAGACAGTACAAATAAACTCAACGATCACCAACATAAGTTGCAAAGGTAACGGTAGCATTAGTCAAAAACAAAGCAACGTAGCAACATCGAATCCTTTAGGATGTTCAGGGTTTCGGTCACATGCAGTGACCGATGTCAATCAGACTGTGAGTTGTCTGTGCGTCTCCCTCCCCTTCTGTCGGTGTTAATCAGTGTGATCACACTCTCCTGTGTCCCGTGATTACCTATTCAATGGTCTCACTCACCGTGTCACCCAGTGAGTTTTTGTTATTTTGCAGATTGTTAATAAATTGGGGCAAAATGGAGCAGTGGTGGTTTAGCGGTTAAGAAAGCGTATTTGGGTCCGGATGGCTTCAGGTTCGAGTCCACCAGCTGCCAAATTACCACTGAGGTGCTCTGAGCACCGTCCCCACACACTGCTGCCCCCCTGTTCACTTTGGTGATGGGTTAAAAGCAGAGGTCACATTTGGTGGTGTGCTGTGTCACAATGACAAGTAGTGCTTTCCTTTCCTGTACTGGGATGGACTCTCGGCTCAAGCAGACGCCAGAGAATTAAAGATGAAGGAGGCGTTTGCCAACGTGAATGCCCTGTTAGCCCCTGTGCTGCGGACCCGCAGATGGGCAACCCCCGGCAACAGCCGCTGTTACCGTCGCACACACACATTTATGTGCCGCCGCTGCTGCAGCTGCTCTCGTGTGCGACCGCAACAATGTGCGCTGGCAGTTGCTCCTGTGTGGCCTTTTTGGAGATAAAGTTGGATGTTGAGCTGGATTGAGAGGCAGTGGATATATCGGACAATGGATGTTGGAGATGCCAGGCAGGAGAAAAAAAAAAGAAAAAGACCTCAGAAGAGATTGGTGGATGATGTGAAAAAGGACTTTGAGATGGTTGGTGTCAAAGCAGAGGAGATGGATGGATGGATGGATAGATAGATGGATGGATGATAGATGGATGGATGATAGATAGATGGATGGATGGATAGATGGATGATAGATGGATGGATGATAGATAGATGGATGGCTGGATGATGGATGGATGGATGATGGATGGATAGATAGATAGATAGATGGATGGATGGGTGGATGGATAGATAGATAGATGGATGGATGATGGATAGATAGATAGATAGATGGATGGATAGATAGATAGATGGATAGATAGATGGATGGATGGATAGATGATGGATGGATAGATGATGGATGGATGGATAGATGGATGGATCGATCGATCGTTGAATCAAAAGCCAGTAAAGTGTAAACACCAATAGGGAACGACCATCGACTCAGTTCAGGATTATTGCCTAAAATTAGCTAAATGCTAGTACAAAAAAAACTACTGAAGCTTGGCTAAATATAAATGACCTTCAAAGGTCGTCAACTACAGATAAATGTGTTTTTACCAGAAGCACAGGAGTATTATAATAACGACACACGCCCCCCCCCCCCCCCCCCCCCCGTTTTATCCATAAGACGATAAAACGTCCACATTGCCTCATATATAGAGACATAGGTCTCTGGAGCTGCTGCTTTTTTCTCTCTCTGTTATATCCTCCTGCTCACACTGACGTATTCTCTTCATAGAGCCCCTTCCACAGACACTCAGAGGGACTGAATAACCTGAACCAGGTTTTTGGTCCTCGGGCAGTTTTTTTTCCCTCTTCTCTCTTAATTAGACGTCCTTCTAAATCTCTAACGCTCCTGATGTTTGACACGACCCGCTCTAATAACTGTGGAGATTAAACGTGATGAAGAGTGTTTGGTGAAGGATAAGAGGCTTAGGATATAGCCTGTGAACTGATGTGAGGCTGAAGGGTGAATATGAAAAAAAATAAGGACTAGAATTCCTTTCTGTTGGTAAAAGTAATGCCTGGGGGATTTAACGTGTTAACCAGAATAGAACTCAGGTCTGTCCCTGCAGAGTTCATTGCAGTGTTGGCTTAGCTTTCACCTTTGAATACATGACCTTTGAAGAGCACATGTGCAGACGATCAAATACCCAAGATCCACACAGTCTTTTCTACAGTCATGTTTCACTCAAACCTGATCAATCATTTGGACATTTTCTGGTTCCAAATACTGTTTATCTTAGACCTTGAAAAGGCTGATGCATGATTTTGACACCTGGCCATTCAGAAAACTGAATACATGGCTTACAGCAGCACCTCGCAAATAGTGGGGGCGGGCCACCCTGGGGAAGTGTGGTTGCGCTGGACAGAAGTGTACCGCTGCTGTGATGCTTGAACTAGAAACAAGCCTCCAGGCATGACAGAAAATAATTGAGGACCACTGGCTTACAGAAGCCTGGTGAACTAACAGCCAAAGGTCTCCTGATCTGTCCAATTGCCCAATAGTCAGAAAACCTGACCTCTGTGGGTAGAGAGCTAACAGATGTAGCTAACAGGTCCAGGCAATAGAAGACCCTGAAAGGTGCAACTAAGAGGCACAACTTATTCATGTCCAACTGACGGTCAAATGGCTAACAGGTGGCGCTATAATGTGTAGTTGCACTGATTTCAATTTCCTAGCTTTAGCAGTCGTTCTGTCCCCGTGTACATCGGCATATTCTCTGTCTGCCGAAAACACATTTCTACATACAGCTGACTGCTTCTTTAGTGTTAACTCACAGAGATACACTGTAATTTCTGAACTATTGAGCGCACCTGACTATAAGTCGCACCCACTAAATTTAAAAAGGAAAAAATAATTCTACATATATAGGCCGCACATCTCTATAAGCCGCAGATGTCCACATTGTAACATGGGATATTTACGCAGAAAGATGTTGTTTCCACTTTTAATTAAATAAATGTTTTTTTTCCAAACAGTGCCTGTAACACAGCTAGTTACACGTTAGCTCTTTCCTGCTTCGGTGCCCCCGACCATAGTTGGAATGCACAGGGGAGACTTAGTGATCTACTCCAGGTCTGAAGCTAACATTAGCTCCCGGGGCTAACTCCCTTCACTTTGTTTTTGTCCGCAGCAGTGGTAAACAGAAATAGGGAAGTTGGTGTCTTTATTATCAGCCCCACCGACCACAACAGAACATAAACAGAGTTTTAACAGCTCCTGTATAACCAACTCACACTTCAACATGACAGGGCGACAACTGCTCTCAACGAAGTAGCGGTTTATAGTCAGGAAATTACAGTAATTCTTCATAGTACAGCAGAGAACGTTTAAAGTTTAAAAACAACCTTAGACCAAAAACATCTTTGTCAGATAATATGAAAAAAACCCAACCATTATAGAAATGACTGATCAGGAAGACAAATGTAAAGTTGTTGGGGAAAATGTGTGACATATTCTATTCATTCTATTATCCTCAGATGAACTACTGACTCTCCGACTTGTTTTTCAAATAATCATTGGAGAGGAAGTTACGAACGGTACAAAAGCATGATTAGACTTTGAGGAGTAGACAACCCCAAGGTCGTTGTAATCTGATGTGGTGGGAAGATTAATGATGAAGGCGTCTTACTTTTAAGCATCCCTCACTCCAGATTTAAAGAGACAGAGGCCCCACTCAAAGATAAGAAACACAGTTGGGAGGACCCCACCTGCTGATGAGAGAATAAAGGAAGACTTCAGACTGAGACTAGCTGAACACTTCTTTGTAACATTGACACTGTATGTTGCTTGGTAACATTCTCATCTTGCAAGAATATATATATATATATATATATTTCTTTTAACAAAAACTTAAAGCCAACAAAGTCAATGACTCGCGTTTTATTACTCATTTTATAGACCTTTTCTATTTTTTATGCGTGACCTTCCCTGTTCTGTAAGGCCCTCATAAATAAAATATACGATTGTTACTATCATTTTTAATTATCTATTTTAGTGCTATTGTAAATGGGAAGCAATTATCTATTTTAGTGCTATTGTAAATAGAATAATCTACGTTTGTGAAAACACTGAGATTTGTAGATACCACTGTTCCACCCCAAATTTAAGTTAAACACCGACTCATCTGGTTGCAAATGATTTTTTCACAATGGGAAAATCTATGAACTTTGTAACTGTTCTAAAATATCTGTATCACCAACGTTGATAAAAGGTCTTTGTTTAAGTACAAACCAAATGTTTTACGTCCCGAATATGAGCGGTCTTTGTTTAAGTACAAACCAAATGTCCCGAATTAGCAAATGCTTTTCCTATGGTACGGTTTGATCTGACAACATACACAAAAAAAAGTAGTAAATACTAAATTTGGACATTGAACAACACATTGAGGCATTAGGAAGGGATCATAAATCTTTCATCATGAAAAATTTAAAATGTTCCCGGCTGAATTGATGTTTGCACCACCGCCACTGCACGCAGCAAATTGCGGTGTCAAATGCTAGTGTTGTTGCCATGGATACTACATCAGTCCCAGCTTCCTTTCTAGTTCCTCTATCACCTGAAAAGTGATGGTGTGATTAGAAGCTGATCTCCTCCAGCATCATCTGAGAGCGTCATTACTGTCTGCCGTGATCATCTGTCCTCTGTGGAAGGACAGGCACCTGTGAGCAGAGCCACTTCTCCATCACTTACACGTATTCTTGTCACAGTCACTCCTCGCTTCATCACACTTGATGTCGGGATCTGTCTCAGAAGCAAACAGCCTATCTTATGCCAAAGATCCTACACTATGTTTTGTCCCCATGAATCATTCGTCCGTGTTCTGTTAGATGCCCAGGCCAGTCATGGCTTCTGATTACTAATAGGAGAACTGTAACCTGATTCCTGTGGCCGGAATGCATTTGGGTCTTTAATGCATCCGCGCTGTCTTTATGTGATGAGAGACTGTTCTGTTCAAGACTTGAAGGTTGAGACAATGAGCTGGTTAAAAAAATAATTGGAAACTGCTCCACTCGGTTAAATACAACTCCTTCGAATATCATGCCAGCTTAGTGACATCACTTGTCAAAAGTGGACAAGATTGATGTTTTTTACCGTCCACCAGGGCAACTGGGTGATTTTGTTGATAAGCTAGACCAGGCGTCGGCAAACTTTTTGACTCGTGGGTCACAATTGTTCTAAAATTGAACAGGGGGGGGCCGGGTCAGGAGCAGATAGATGGAGAGTTCGTGAGAACGAAGCGAAACGACATGTAAAAGTCATGCATAAATGCTAAAATGCTTCTATCATTTTCTATGCCATCTGTTGGGGAAATGTGGGTATTGCAGGACAAAGGCAGAAGTATAATGATAATAGAAATAAATTATATCATTTGGAAAGGTTTGGCGAGCCGGATTTAAAAAGCTGAACGGGCTCCATCCGGCCCCCGGGCCTTATTTTGACCATGCCTGAGCTAGGCACTCCGCTCTCCTCCATCCCAGAGCATAACTGCCACAGGCTAGTCCTCGGTTGTGTGAATATCCGCTTGTACAATCTCAGCCTTTCGCATTTTATGTCACTTACGGGATGGCAGACCTCCAACTCACATAGCTGGCAAAGAGCTTGATCTTATTTTCCACCCGACACTTCACCACAAACGCACTAGCTGATTCCTCACCTCTACCAAAGTAGCAAGTATGTCATGATTGATGATCATTTTACCTTCACAGATCTTGTTGCTGCTGTCACTTGGACGTGTCACTTTACACCTTTCAATATAAGCAAGATCCCAGCTCCTGGTACATTTCTCGCCTCAACTACTGCAAAGCCGTCCTCCGTTCATTGAGCCACACTGACTACCAGAGGTGGAAAGTAACAGATTACATTTACTTAAGTTACTGTAACTGAGTAGTTTTTGTGAGTAATTTGTATTTTTTTAAGTAGTTTTGGGAATAGGATGGAAAGATCTTTATTTTTTTTTTATTTGAGGATTTTGAGATCTTGTCTGCATAGAGATATCACCGGGTTTAGAGGAGTGGAGTTTCCAGTGGCCCAGGTGGGGAGACAGTAATTAATATGGGATATTATGAGAGAGAACACGTACATTTCTGCAGCTTCTGTAGACATATGATTTCTGCTGTACCTGAAATTTGCGAAAAAGTGTGAAATTGGGAATTTTCCTGACCTTTTTACCATGATATTTGAAAGTGATGTTACATTCTGTCATAATACCTAGATACTGTAGTTATATTTATTCACAATTTGGATTTTCTGCCCAGAAATGAAAACCGACTGGTTAAATTCTGTGTTTGATTTCTATGTTTTGACAAAAAAAACATAGCAACAGTTTGAAAGGTGTCAAGTTGTAAGTGACAGTTATTCAGCCAGGTTGACACTTTAACCATGGCCTTTGTAAGCTGGGCAGCAGCCTCAGAGTGGTCATTTCCTTTTACAAAGATCAGGGTATCGTCTGCATACGTAATGGCCAACCTTGGCACACAGTTGGCAAATCATTTATATAGATGTTAAATTAGGATCGGACCCAAGATTGAGCCCTGGGGGACACCTGTAGTGAGATCTTTGAAAGGAGATTTTCTATTTTTACGCACTGATATCAAGTAGTAAGATATGAGGCTCGTCTTGTCCTTTGGGTCTAGGTGAATGGCTTGTGCCAACTATTCCTCATACTGTGATTCCAAGACAAGATGCAAACCAGTTGCGAGGATGCTGGTTGTGTACAAAATGCAAAGGACAGCTGGAGGGTTATGATGAGAGATTAGTTGGTCTGCAAATAATTTTTCACTAACCTTAGAAATAACAGGGGAGGATGCTTATTGGTCTATAGTGTGATATTGAGTCATATTTGACCTTACACATACTCATCGTTGGCACTCTCAGCAGCTATGCAGATGACAGTCTTATGGTGAAAACTTAATGTTTACCCCGCTGCTAAAACACCTGTAATTTCCTTTATTCCCTTTTATTCCCTTTCTGTCATGTGAAAATTATTTGTTGTCAGCAACTACTTTTCCATCTAGCACTATTGATAAAGCTGTTACTACTCTACTGTTGCACTTTAACAGCTTATAGGACTGGACCTAAATTATAGTGTTGTATTTCAGCTCCTGCTTTCTTCCTTGTCTATTTTTCTCTCCCCATTGCTGTCTCCCCTATTTTCCCCTTTCTCTCTTTGCCAAGGCAGGCGGCTGAACACTAGGCCTAGAATTTCTAGAGATTTTTCTTTTTCTGCGTACGTGTAAAAAAAAAAAAAAAAAAAAAAAAAAAAAAAAATGTGTGTTTATATTGCTGCCGCTGCTGTCAGTTGATTTAATGTGCTTTACTGTGAGACGAATTTGCGCTTGTCAAAATAGCAACAAGTCATGCAAGCGCGGAGAGCACCTACCAGCAGACTCATAAATCAGCGCCCCTGGCTTGTTTTATTCTGGTTTGGTGGTGTGGAAAAAAAGTGATCATATCTGTTCTCTTTGGCTTTATGCTTTCTATTGGTCTTCTTGTTCTGTGTGCACTCCATTTTCATCTATCTAATCCCCTGTTATTTACTGAGCCTGACCTTACGCTCTCCCTGACTTTTACTGCCTTTACTATAATTCTAAAAAGCGCGTGACTGTGTTTAACCAATAATACGTAGCCCCTTGCCACGCAGTCTTGTTACATGACCATACTCAATCTTGGCGGCAGGACAGGTTAGTTTAGCGGCTACCGTCAATGTCCACCGCCATCTTTGATAGCAAAAAATGGTTGAATTATTTAATTTGATTTTTATTTTTATTGAAGTACTTGAATTTACCTGAATTTTTATTAGAAGTTTTTAATTAATTTGTTGTTGTTTTTTGATGGGGTAAACTCTCCTCTGTAATTTTTTTCTGTCTGATTTAATGCTCATTTAGAAAATACATCAGATGTTACTCAACAGTTACTCGGTACTTGAGTAGTTCTTTTCATCCAGTACTTTTTTGCTTTTACTCAAGTAATTATATGGATGACTACTTTTTTACTTCTACTTGAGTAAGATTATTCTGCAGTAACAGTACTTTTACTTGAGTACAATTTCTGGCTACTCTACCCAATCTCTGCGTATCAGCAGTGATCGGGCAAGACAGGAGATTCAGAGTTTATTACGGAAATGTGCAAGAAGTCTTTCAATGTGCAGGGCAGCGGATTCAACGTCATCAAATATGATAGGTAAAGAGCTACCATGTGACACCCCGCTCAATAAATATTGAAAAGAGGCAAAATATCACTGAGTAATTTTTTAAAAATCCAACAGGAAGTTGGTCCCTGCTTCCTCACGATAGATGAGAACCATGGGTTCAATTTATATATACAGTATATAAAATTATAAAAAATTTAATTGAGTTTGACTTTTTCGCAGCGCCACATTACAGAGATGATGATATGGTGTGATAGAATAAGGTTAAACTATTCAACGGAAATATAGAATGCATATGGTAGAAAATCAAACACTTTACAACCTAGATCATATCCCATCACTGTCAAAATATCAAAGAATCTTGAGCTGAACTGTATTACTTTAACAACTGTCATACAGAAATAGTAATGAATTTATTGTTCACTTAATTTAACCTTAGGGACACAGGAGGAAAAAAAGAGGCAGCAATTCCTGTGTCAGCAGCTTCTGTCCCCCTGTAGGGTAAAAACTTTTTTTCTCTCTTTTTCATTTTTTCTCTGGAGTTTTGTCAATGTAAAAAAGGAACCTGATGTGTTTTCTAAGTTGGTATCATAATAGGACAGAGTTTTGTTTGTGTGTAGAGTTAAGAGTAGCCTTGCAGAATTAATCGAATTTTAATCATAATCAAGATGTGGGCTGCCAAAACTAAATGAAGATGATCATCGCGATATCAACATTTATAAATTATGGCTGCTGCATATGAAATCAAACACTTCTCAATCAATAATCAGCCAACCACCAGGGGGCGAGCTACCTTATTAGGAAGTGATATAGGGATCAACATCTATTATCTGGAGGTTTTTTTTACATTCAGCTGGAATAATGCTGGCCAAAAGTAAAATATATGCTGTAAACCTTTGTGTGCACCACAGGGTAACGCAACAAAGTTATTCAACCACCTGAAAGAACATCACAAAGTCAAATACAAAGACTGCATGAAAGCCAAACGCTGGTCCACTAAATCCCCGTCCGTGTCAAGCATCGATCCAGGCAAACAGAACAGCGTCCCTGCACCGAGTGACACGCTGAAAGAACGAATGCAATAGTGTTTTATTTGGCCATAGACGTGTCCAATAAATACTGTGAGCAATGAAGGCTTTGGAATCATGGTGAAAACATTAGACAAGATGTATGTGATCCCCACTTTTTTCTT
>NC_024316.1:827643-830212 GCF_000523025.1 Cynoglossus semilaevis
AAATTTTATAATTCATGATTTATTTTTATTTTAGGTTCCATTTGGAACTGAAAGACGTGTTCGCATACTGTTTGTTTTTGACTAGAAAGTGCAATAAAATATGTTATCTAACATAAAGAATAATCGTGATTATCATTTTGGCCGTAATTGTGCGGCACTAGTTTATAGCAATTATTGCACGTTTTGATTTATGGTACCAATGTGATGCTCCTCTGCTCCTTTTGAATAGAGCCAGTTCACTTTGGGCGCTGGTAGAAGATACAGGGTGACATTTTCCAGGGTTGGAATATATTCAGGATCTGCTGTCTTAATCACTTTGGGAGTTGGACTAAGTCCAAAAGCACATTTATAACCTCAACCACCACCTCCCTCTAGAGTGAGCACCTCGTCGATGTCCCTGAACAGGAGACACAGAAGCTGCCAAATCAGAGTTTGGCAAAAACAAGGACAAACATCAGCATAGTCGGGGACTAAATATCCCACAGAGATTTCACAGATCCTAAATGTAGCTAAGACACTATGCTAATTTATGGATAGTTAGCAAATATGTTAGCAAATTTGAATGCACACCAGTGAGGTTGATTTTCACTACAACAACAGTCACCTCCAAAACATGAGATATATTTTTAAATGATAATTGCAAAGCAAAATATTTGTTTACAACAAAGTCAATACAGAACGTCCTTCCACCACTAGGTGGTGTTTTCCAAATAGGTGAGTCACTTAGCAGACAAGGTCCTACCACTACACATCTCTACCCATACTAGTTATTTTCTGAATAACATATTTCACCTCTCTCTCAAGTGCATCAGTAGACCAACTGCTTCTATATTCTTATGTGAGCTAAAGTCACTGTTTTTCTTCCTTAGACTCTGGTGCAGGGAACTCACCTATGGGTTACTTTGTATATTTAACACTAAACTTACTTCCAAAATCATAAGGTTAAATATAAACACACGCCAAATTCATAATTAGATACTTTGCACTCTGTCTATCTATGTCCAGGTAAATTCCGAGGACTACCCAAAAACCTAATTAAGAAGCTTTGAGTTTTATTGTTATTTTAATATTTAATGTAATGGTAATGTAATAGGAATGTCTTGAGCTGATACTCAGGATTGGTATTGGTTCAATATTGGTCAAAATGTCAGGATTGGATATGAAAAGAAAAGAAATTTGACATCTAAGCCCAAGTGCTCAACATAACTTTGGGGCGACATGATGTAAACAGGGACAGGTATTGAATGTAATGAATGTAATATATCAGTATTGGCAGATATTCCAAGTCCGAGCCGTTCCAACTAGCCTAAAGTAGTTCCTACTTTTGAGGATGAACAGATTGGGGAGCTACAGGTTAGAAACCATGTAACTTGTACATAAACTGCACAGTGTGACCACACGAACTTTACATTCTTTTGCCATGTGCGGAGGATTTGCTCATGACTCCGTCAAACTGGAGACCGTATATGCTGAACCTCTGTCTCGTCAGTGCACACAGACGCAGGGTTTTCGGAAAGCCTTTCCACTGCGGCTCTGTTGTTATGGTTTTACTCTAATGTGGCTGTACGTACAGACATTTAACAGACACCGGCACCGACAGCCAGGCCCCTGTGAAAGAACACAAATGGTAACAAAAGAATACCGTGTCATGGACCGAGATATACTGATGACCAACCAATATAGGATGCTACAAGCTGTGCATTAACGATTTCTGATGTAAGAGATTGAATATCGTTGGTTTGCTGATGCTGAGAGTCTTTTTAAATATGTGCAGTATTCGTGATTTTTGTCTTTATATGGTTTGTCTCTCAACTAAACAATGTTCATGTTTGAGACTCTAAAGTAAAACAAGAGTTGAACCACAGGTTCCTCCAGTCTAACGTTCATCATAGAGATGATGGGTGATTTTAGCCAGAGAGGACAGCTGTAGATGTGATGGGTTGAGCATTTGATGAATTGCTAAAGTTTGTTTTTTTTTTTTTCTTCTTTCTTTCTTTGTATCTTCAGTTTGGGAGCTGCCAAGGGAGGTGCTAGTTATTCTGTTCATTTCTGTGGCAGAATAGCAATAGAACACAAAAAAACAACCCAAAATAAATTTTTAAAAAATCATATTTTATTGAACATAAAAACGAAGAACTAAAATATAGCTAAAAAGAGGTTAAGAAATTAATTATTGGTGTTTAAAGTTACCTTCCCACCTTAAAAAAAACCATGATAGTTTAAAAATGGTTTACACTGAACCAGAGAATGGTGTTAATTCACATATTTTAATGTAACTTTGTCACTGTTCCTAGTCACAGTGATGCAATTTAACCTGTTCGTTTGGAACAAGAAGGTTTATGGTGGCCCTAAATGTTTTTCGACACCCTTGCTCTCTAATTGTCTTTGAACGCCACTGTTGCTTGATGGCGGACGAGCAGAGTCGAGGGAGAGAGACCAAGGGAAACAGCGAGGAAGTAGCTCGACACACACCCCTTTTATCTCTCTCTCTCTCTCTCGCTCTCTCTCCATTTCTCCCTCACTGCTGTACACCTCGGTCTGCCTTGAGCTCGCTCTTCCTCTCGCTCTT
>NC_024316.1:830382-841422 GCF_000523025.1 Cynoglossus semilaevis
GCTCTTCCCCTATTTCTCCCGTTCCTCGCGTCATGGAAATTGTGGTACGTATTTTCTTCTCGCGTCTCTCTCGTACTTTGCAGCCGCCGCCGCTGTTGCTGTTCACCTTTACAGTCTTTAGCTTCTCCTCTTCTTCTTCATCTTCTTCATCCTCACTCAGTAACTTCTGCCCCGACTCATTGTATGCCCACATTTTTTACAGTATACATGTTTCTTCTTCTTCTTTTTTACATGACCCTCCTGCAGACCTGCTGCTGGTAGAAAGAAGAAGAAAAAAAAATCATCAGCGACGTTGACACTTTTGACCAAACTGCATCTGGACGGAACGAAAATGAAATGAAAAAGGATGATTTGTCATTGAAATTTCCAGACTCCTCTGATGGATATTTTTAATTGGTGAGTTTTGATTTCTATTTCCAACCAAACGTAGTTGTGAACGACAGTAGCCTTGGACGTAGTTTCTAATCTGGTATATTGACGCGGTTTGGTACCCGACATAATAAATGTCATAGTCGGAATATGAACTGCATTATTTCGAAATGAATCCGATTGATTTATAAACGAAGCAGCGCGTGTTCGTGTGTCCGTATGTGCGTGCGTGCCGCTTTCTCTTTGCAACTCCACAGGTTCTTTTGAGTCGATAGTGATTTTTTCCCCCTGCCTCATAGAGCCAGTAGGTTAATGGAAAACCTTTGTAATTTAAAAAAAAAACAAAGAGTAAATCTCACAAAACTAAGGTTTCGATACACACATACACGTGTATATATATATATATATAGAGAGAGAGAGAGAGAGAGAGAGAGAGAGTTTTTTTTTACCAAAAACACCCCAAACAAACAAAACGGCAAACTGAATTATTCTAACTCTTAGTGAATTAAGTGCAGCAGAAAAATTGAACTTTATCTCAGCTCCAGCAGGGGTTTGATTTTATTGAATCAAACCTCCACTCCCAGGTTTAAATTCGTTTTTTATGAAAGGTTTATTGTTCACTTTATTTTTGTTGTCTCAGCAGCACATAAGAGTTTTTTGTTTCAGCCCATCCAGAGGAGGTTTAAGGCTTAAATATGTTTGCGCGAAAAATAAAGATCTGGCAGTGAAAGCGAGAACTGTTAACAAGAACTATGGGGATACTTCATACTTTTTCCACTACAATAGCAGAGCCAGAGAGTAAGTGATTTTCCACTGCATGAAACAGTAACAGGTATTAGTATCGGTACCAGAATCTACCAAGGGTATCCAAGGATATGTGCATATATTGAGATTACAAAACAACATTAAACAAAAATGTTTTTGTTTAATGCACTTTAATGCAGAAAGTGTCTACAGGAACCATATACTGTACCATGTAATATTTTTCATTAAGTACTTGTACCTGAATATATATAAAAAAAATTGTTGCCCTGCTCCAGAAACCATGCCCATTTCAACAACAGGAACAAGTTACAATAACCAGAGCTTTGAAAAAAAAAAAAAAAGTTCATCTAATACATACGTTTCAAACTCAAGGCCCGGGGCCCAAATGTGGCCCGCCAAGCCGTTTGGTGTGGCCCGCAGGAGCTTTAAAAGCATTTAGTAAATCCATGACGCAGAGTTTCTTAACCTGAGAAATTAAAAGTTATCATTTTATCATACAGAAATGAACAATATTAACATGCATTAGTCTGTTATGGAGTAGTTACATCCATACCAGTGGTCCCCAATCTTTTTTGTTTCCACGGACTGGTCAGCCAGTACCACCCGTTACCTCAGACTGGTACCAAGGTGCTGAGCATTGAAGGATCATTAAATTTTCAAAATAAAATATCTTTTAGACTCCATTCTCTTTGTATGAGTCTGAATGACCATTTATTTTTAAATATTGCCAAATTATCTTTATATAAAGAAAGTCAATGGATATGGTGGATTTTCTTTGAATGAAGTAAATTAGTAAAAAACTAACCACATTTTTTCACTGTGTCCCACTGTGGCCCGGTACCAAATGACCTATGGACTGGTACTGGTCCGCGGACCGGGGATTGGGGACCCTTGATTTATACAGTCTTCCATTTACAACCGGCCCTTTAAGGGGAACTGTATTGGTGATGTGGCCCACAGTGAAAATGAGTTCGACACCGCTGATCTAATAGAAGTAGAACCACAGATAGTGACAATGTGTGTGCACCTGTCCAGATTTAGACACGCTCAGCCTTTATTGTCTAACAATTTCATTCTAATTGAAACCCTCCTTTAGTCTCCGCCTTACCGAATTCCTTGGCCTGTTTCTTCTTTTTTTTCAGATGGCAAACGATCTGAGGCCAAACTGGTTGTGAAGGTGCTCGATTTCTTCCCTCCTGCCCCCCAAGCTGGACACAGCATGGCGGCGGGAGTAGCTGCGTGGCTTCCCTTTGCTAGGGCAGCAGCTATTGGCTGGATGCCTGTAGCCACCCTGCCAATGCCAGTTGCGCCGGCAGAGAAGAGCAAACGCCAGGACGAGCTGATCATCCTTAACGTGAGCGGACGGCGATTCCAAACCTGGAAAAACACACTCGATCGATACCCGGACACCTTGTTAGGAAGCTCTGAAAAGGAGTTCTTCTACAACGAAGAGACCAAAGAGTACTTCTTTGACCGGGACCCCGATTTGTTTCGAAGTGTGCTCAACTTCTACCGCACTGGGAAACTCCATTACCCCCGCTACGAATGCATCTCCTCCTACGACGAGGAGCTGGCCTTCTTTGGAATTATTCCAGAGATTATCGGTGACTGCTGTTATGAAGAGTACAAAGACAGGAAGAGAGAGAATGCTGAGCGTCTGATGGACGATCAGGAGGACAATAAGGATGCTAAACTGCCCAACATGACCTTCAGGGAGACCATGTGGCGAGCCTTCGAGAACCCCCACACCTCCACTATGGCTCTGGTTTTCTACTATGTCACGGGGTTCTTCATTGCTATTTCTGTTATCACCAATGTGGTGGAAACAGTCCCCTGTGGCTCTTCACCAAATCAGAAGGACGTCCCCTGTGGTGAGCGCTACACTGTAGCCTTCTTCTGCATGGACACGGCCTGCGTCATGATTTTCACCGTGGAGTATCTGATGCGTCTTTTTGCGGCTCCGAGCCGCTATCGCTTCATGAGGTCAGTGATGAGCATCATTGACGTGGTGGCCATATTGCCCTACTACATCGGCCTGGTGATGACTGACAATGAAGACGTGAGCGGGGCCTTCGTCACCCTTCGGGTTTTTCGCGTTTTCAGAATTTTCAAGTTCTCGCGCCACTCGCAGGGTCTGCGTATCTTGGGCTACACATTGAAAAGCTGTGCTTCTGAGCTGGGCTTCCTGCTCTTTTCTCTCACCATGGCCATCATCATCTTCGCCACTGTCATGTTCTATGCTGAGAAAGGGTCCACCTCCAGCAAGTTCACCAGCATCCCAGCCTCCTTCTGGTACACCATTGTTACCATGACAACACTAGGGTAAGTACAAAATAATAACTCAGATGATTTTTAAATGCGGGGTGGTTAATTGCTGTACATAAGTTCTATTGAGTTGAAGATGAGTGTGATGGATGTGAGGTCTTTTGAACTAACTTGATGATAAAGAAGAGTCAAAGATATGACCTCCCTTTAATTTGACAATTGACGTCTCCTATAGCAGGGAATTCATTGTGTTCAACTCGTAATGTGAGTCACTTTATCCATATGATTGTCATTGGAATCAGTGGCATCACTTTTTATTGAACGTATCTGCTCCTCAATGACAAAATGTTTGACTCTGAAGCCATGGTGAATATCTTAAAAGAGTGATCTACATCATGACATTTAAAGGAGTCACAGTGTTGTCCAGCATAGTGTGACTGTAGAAACATTGTCCTCCTGTTGCATTGGCAATAGAGGCTGTCACGTCAGAACGTTAGGTAAAACTCAAGGGCCCATCTTAATGAACAAAAAACAACTAATGCAGGACATGGTACCATTTTCCATTTGTTTAGGTAGCAGCTTCAGTCTTTGGGAAAATCCTGTGAATTATTTGCCTAATTTCTATGAAAACAGCGGACTTTTACCAATCCTAAAGGTTTGTGCTGCTGTTGCACAGATGATCCTAATTTCCTCCATCTGCCTTTGGTTTTTTTTTTCTGCTCTTCTACATCTTTCTTCACCCCCGTGAGGCGTTTGAGCTGCTGGCTTTGAAAATGTATATCAAAAGGCTACGTTTTTACTCATTTTCACTCAGGCTTTCACAGTTTTTTTTAACTTACTCATTTTCACTCAGGCTTTCACAGCCTTTTTTTTTAATATTGTTGATGAATTCATGTACGTGTAGCTCGAATTCATAGGCTGTTGTTAATACTGCTGCTGCCATTGCTGTTTTAAACAACTGGTCTTTGATTGAGTCTTTACAAGGTGTTAGCATGCGAACCGGATTCTGTCTAGTGTTTCTGCTTATTTTAATACCGTCATATATTTACGATTGAGGTTTTATTGTCACGAAGGAAGGAAGGAAGGAAGTTTCCGAACACAAAATCACACCATAAATTTTTATATTGCACGTACAGACACCGCTCTAATGCAGAATAGTAGAACGAATGCTAATCTGTTTTATTAGTGTTAGGCTGACAAAGTTGGAAGCTGATAAATCCTCCTGTGAGATATTGGAGTCGGGGGGCCATAAAAGGCTCTAAGCTCATGGTGCTGACACACTTGGCACTACGTCGTCCAAGGCTACTGTCGTTCACAATGTCTAAAGGTCTGTTGCCAAGAGAACATCTGATGCTTTTTTACGACAAGGTTAAGCCACGGACCGCGCAGGGCTCCAGCTGGCATTTAACACTCGGACTTCTACGAAGTTAGTGTACGAATTTACATTGGCGTTAAAAGGGGAGTTCAAAGGACAGTCGTGCAGAATACTGCTAGTTCTTCACTCTATCGACAGCAGTGGGGAAAACTGTCAGACAGAGACTCTGCTCCTGCACTGCAGTGAGCCTGAACTCTGTCAGACAGAGACTCTGCTCCTGCACCGCAGTGAGCCTGAACACTCTGAACGTGTCTCCTGTTGCGTCTACAGTAGGACAGTGTGTGTGTACATGCGTTTAAGTGTGTAAGCGCATGTGTATATGTGGTTGTTAAGGTGTTGGGGGTGTGGTTGTTGAGTGTGGCCTCATCAATAAAACAGGGGCCAGAAGTGTGTGTCAGAGTGACTAATGATGTGACTTGTGTATCTGCTGACTAATGCAAACCTCCCTGACATTCTGTGCTCTGCCCCCCTCTGCACAAGGATACACACAGAGGTAAACATGCATGTGGGCTCTGTTGTTTTATAGCGTTGTACAAACACTGCAGTGTATTTTTCATGTTCCTCGTCCATGCTGCAAACCTAGTGTTAAAGGAAGCTTCCTTACTGCATCTTGTTGTACAAGTTTGTATATCAACAAAGGACCAAGACGCTGCCCTTTCCAATTTGATCTTTCACCTCAGGTAAACAGAGTGGTGTGTTTGTTTTGTGAACCCATAAAAAACCGTTTTTTTTATTTCTTTTTTTTTTTTTTTTTTTTTTTTTTTTTTTTTTTTTTTTAGACTTTATTCTGTTAGTATCAGAGTCTGAATGACTGGTTGTTTTGCAACATTGTCAGATTATATTTCAATGAAAAAAAGTAAAGGGATATGACTGGATTCTTTTTGAATGAAGTAACTTATTCAAATTGAAGCACATTTTTTTCCACTCTGTCCCACTTATGCCCGTGCCAAACATATTTTCACTCTGACCTACGGACCATCATTGGTCCCTGGAGCCGAGGTTGGAAACCCCTGGTATAAGGAATGGGCTAAGGACCGAGAGACTGTCTATAATGGTTTTGCTCTTTTGCTTCCTGTCTTTGCATTTTACCCAGTCTATATGCTTATGCATATTTCAGTGGCTGCAAAAAGTTGTAGACTATTGTAGAAATAGTTGCCAGCCCTGTCTGTGGAGTTCATATTTGTAAATGATTTCATTTAGTGTTAGTGTTGTGTTTGAGACATAAAGTAAAAAAAAAAAAAAGAAAAAAAAAAGCACTCTCTCCATTACTTGTGGTTGTTTTCTCTCTATAAGAAAAAAATAATTTGAGGAAATTGTCACAATAAAGTTAGGCATTTTTTGTAAATAATTCAACAGGCGCTATCTAATGTGACCCTAAAATTAAAGCCTGCATATGTCGATATCTGTCGACATTCGAATCGTTCGAGTCATTTCCCCAGTCTTTTGTTTATTAACGGCAGTGTGTAAATGAATATACCTTCAAACGCTGTAGTTTACGAGGTAAAATGCTAAAGTGATCACTTTCATTTAATTTTTTTTTTTTTTTTATAGAAGAAAAGACAATTTTTAACATCTTACAATCCTGAATAAAAACTCATGTTTAGGGTAAATAAATCAGCCAGTGTTGTAGGCACCATTAGGACAGAGATGATGAGATCACGATTTGTAAAGTATCATTGGCATACCATCAAGATCAGCAAGGCCTTCTCTGTTGGCCTAAACCATATTTATAAAGTAATACAAAGTATTCTTACCATTCATTCCTATTCTCACCTTTTCTTTTGCTTGCGCTGCTTTCAGTCTCGTATACTTGGTGTTTTGTTCAGAATCAGCAGTGTGGTGTTTGTTTTTTTAACCAATTAGATTTTGAGTTGGCAACCTCAACATCTTCTAGCAGGCCTACAGTTACAACGGTGGTGTCAGTGATTCACAGTACGTGAAAACGCGGGGAAGACGCGCTCGTTTTCTTCTGAAGCATTCGCTATCTCACATCCCTTGTTCACGTCACATCCTCTCTTGCCCTCGTAACTGCTAAAATGCTGCCAAACATCAGCTGTTAAGACCGCAGGGGTCACTTGAATGTATGTTTTATGTTCAGCACTCTAGTTAGTTGGTTCAACCAAGCCTGTTGTTAATTATAGACAGCTAATTTTTACAAAAACAGTTTTTTTTTTCAACATTGGTTTATACAATTGTTGAACCGACAATCCCATTGGAATGAAAACTGATTATTTCTTTCAGTCCTGGAGCACATTTTTCATATTTAATCCTGTTGAATGCAACTAACATTTAATTCACTGACGTGAATAAAAGACATATTACAAATGTATAGAGAAGGGCCTATAGGGAAAGTAGTACTCAACCTTTACTTGCTCCTTTACAGTGCTTTCTGTGTGTATGAATGTGAGAGAGAGAGAGAGAGAGAATGATTGACAGCTCGACCAATCGATTGGAGCCTAATGGTAGTTAATTATTACTGTTGATTCTAATTCATATCCCTGTGACTGGAGCAAGGAGTCACGTAACAGTGTTTCGTGAGCCCCGTAAAATCCATAATTACCTTAAACAGCCATGATTACACTATAAGCACCCCACTGTACTGTACGCACCGACTGTAAGACAGCAAACAGTGTTCGTTTATCACGTAGCCCTGTGTCCTGCGCTTGCTGTTCATCAGTCACACCTGGTGCCTGAGGTACTGTATATATTTGTCATTTCTGCACCGCATCCTCTGTTATCATTTCATGGGTTCTGGTGGATTTTTATTAGTTTTGGCTTTTTTTAGTCGTAGTGTTCGCTGTGTCTTTTAGATGCTGTTCCCGGTTTAAGGACTGCACCCTGATTTCTGTGCCTTGTAGACCTGGCATTGAGTCTTGAGACTGCACATCCTCATGATAATTATACTGAAAAGACATCCCATCAGACTGTTCACACACACACTATCGAGTTGCGAACATGCACCATCAGCCCTGTAAATGCACACGAGCAGTAAAACCCACCACCACACTGTAAACACACACAAGCAAATGGTAAACACACCATAAAACAAACATTGTTATACTGCAAGAGATAAGATAAGTGTTATAAAAAGTCACCAAGCCCTTGTATAGACCACAACCCAGGGCAACATTTTTGAAAAAGTGGTCTTGGATGCTGTACTTTCAACAACTCTCTGTTTTCCGCAGTTGTGTTACTCCGTTTTTTTATCTCGGAAATTGATCGAAATTGGGGGTAAAATGGATGTGTGTGAACAGGAGTCTTCACCATGCCAAAGTAATTGACAATGTCCAGATATATATATGTGTATATATATGTATATATGTATATATATGTGTATATATATATGTATATATATATATACAGTATGTGTGTATATATATAAATGTATATGTATATATGTATATGTATATATGTATATAAATGTATATGTATATATGTATATGTATATATGTGTATATATATGTATATATATCTATATATGTGTGTATATATATATACAGTATGTATATATATGTATATATGTATA
The DNA here is from genome assembly GCF_000523025.1 of Cynoglossus semilaevis. Classification (NCBI taxonomy): domain Eukaryota; kingdom Metazoa; phylum Chordata; class Actinopteri; order Pleuronectiformes; family Cynoglossidae; genus Cynoglossus; species Cynoglossus semilaevis. Next base: position 838,683 of record NC_024316.1, read on the forward strand.
TATGTATATATATATGTATATATGTTTGTATATATATATATACATATATATATATATATATATATATATAAGTAGGTAGCTATAAATGCCGTATGCACCCTTCTATGCTTCGTGTGCACCATACAGTCTCGGCAAGATGAACGATATAATGGGCAACATCTTCAGCAGCTAATGTGCCAGCCTTAACTGGCTGTTGTGACTGGCACAACAGTTCACTGATATCAGATGTGAGACCAGCAGGATCTTATATCATTTACTACCACTTGCTGAGCACTGTCATAAAATATCGCAGCATGCTCTTCCACTCTGCTACATCAAGTTATCTCTGAGGAAAAAAAAAAATGCATTCCCGCAAAGCTTCGTATGTCTGAGCTCATTCATCATCGGTCAGGAGCGTTACGTTGCACAAAGGCAAGTCCAGTTGTAGACTCTGAACATGGCAATTCTGCGTCAATCTCTTTTTACCGCATGGGCGGACATTTTTGTTTGTTTTTCTGTTGCCTTAAAGTGCAGACACAAACAGCCCTTAGAATACTTTATGTATTTGTTGTATTTTTTATGATTGTGGTAAAGTAACAGTCAATCTTAATCCTTTTGAGATTCTGACAGTCTTTTTGCATTATTTCATTCCAGAACAGGTGTAAGCTTGCATTCCATTGGTAGTCGTCTGTAAAAGTCCAATTTGTAATCAATTGGTTTTACTGCATTGATTTTTAAATAATGAAGGCCCCTGTCAGTCAAACTCTGTTTGCTCATTTGTGGAGCAAACAGTAAATAATTTATAGACATAGAGACATTGGAGACTTTTGAGGAGATGAGGAGACTGTCTGACTCCATGTCAGATGGAGACAGGCAGCATCAGGATTAGACCGAAACAGAGGACAGTGCTATTCATCAGGACATTTTATGGGCAGCTGATCTGATAAATAATTGAAAAAGAGAGTAGAGGTCACTGACAGAACCAGTCTGATAAATGTGATAACATTTTAATCTAATAAGTGACCGACGTCAGTGCAAGTATCATTGCAGAGATCAGGAAAAGAAAAGCAAATTTACTAGAGGGTCTTTGTTTGTTTGTTTTTTAAACATAGGTTCATAATTCCACACGGTTCTTCAGGGGGGTCTAATCTGAGCACTGAGCTGTCATTAAACAAATACATAATCACTGTTTTTAATCTAGTGTTCAAAAAAACTCCTACTGTTGGGATTTGTGGTGAATGTTTATTCACCAATCAAACCAAAAAATCCATTGAGTAGTTTTGGAAATCATTGATATGATGATCATTTCTCGTCTCTCTTTTTTGCTGCAGCTTTCTGCTGCTTTTTGCACTAAATGTGAAACGGTTCCAAGGAAATTTTCTGAATTTAAAAAAAATCAACAACTGTATACCATCATGTAGATCTTGTTTATTTACCTTACCTTTTAACAATAATCCTTGCAAATTCTCTCAATATATTTTAGAACACATGGCCCGTGGGCCAGCATTTGCATTTTGTCTCTCGGTCAAAGGAACTGCATCTCATCACTGTAACGTTTTTTTTTAATTACTATTGTGGTATTTATCTTTTTTCGTGAGCTTTTTCCTGCAAATCATCGTCCCATTCACCTCTTTTCACCGGCTTCGTCTTCTAACCCTTCGAGAATAAAAATGACTCATTAAAATAAGTCACTGATGCACCAGTTTGTAAAATTGTTTTCATGCATCTTAGGCATGTCCATGCCACTGGTCTGCCTTGTTCTAAAGTAAACAGCCGGGTTTTGTTTCTATGTGAAGCATCATCTGTGATTATGTTTGGCGTTCTCTTTTTGCATCTTATCTGCCTTTACCTTTTCTTCTTTGTCTATTACGAGGACTTCCATAGCCTCAAGTACTCACTAAGTCAAGAAAGGACCATGACTTTGGGAGTACTTGAGGCTAAGGAAGTCCTAGTAATAGCCTGAGTTTTTCTTGGCAAGAAAAATATTTCCACTGGCATACGTTTCATTACCAGCTAGAGGGAGTATCGAAACCATCATCGCCACCCCGATTTGTAATACTCTGTCTCAAAGGCACATCCCCAATTTGATTTGACCAACCTCGTTTGGCCACCTAGTCTCAGCAGGGCTTGAATTACATTTTTTTTGGTAAAGGCGCACTGGTGCACATAAAAAAAAAAAAATTTTAAAAATTACTTGCACCAATTAAAAAAATGCTTGCACCAGCAAAATGACTGAGTAAGGCAAAAATAAAATTTTAACAAAATATTTGAAAATGCTTGCACCAGCAAAATTACTGAGTAAGGAAAAAATAAAATTTTAATCAAATATTTTATACCTTTTGTTGTGTTAAACTTGCTATGATTTTGTTTTTTACAATTTTACAAAAACAAAGACCTTCTACATGTAAAATATTAGGTATTTAGGGGCCAAACATGAGTGTGTCGCTATCGCTTTACCAACACCTTTCCCAACGCTAGTTTCTTGTCATTTCATTTATTTATTAAAAAATTAGGATTGGATTTGAGCAGACGGAGTTTCAGTCTTGATTGTGGAACATCAGTGCAGTTCCATTTGTGAGCAAAAGCCTTCTGTTTTTTTTCCCACATTGAGCTTTTAACACCTCCATGCACATATCACACACGTGAGCTAAAAATAGCAAGGATTCACTCCTCCCCTCTTTCTTTCTTCCACCTCCCTCCTACTTCTCACCATCTTTCTCAACACATTCTCCTTTTCCTGTCTGCTTCTCACTCAATCCCC
>NC_024316.1:841437-850171 GCF_000523025.1 Cynoglossus semilaevis
GCCCCAGGAGGAGGCTTACTTCACTCAGCCTCCCCCCCCCGACCCCCAACCACAGCGCCCCCTCCACCTGAAGCCACGGAGTCTATACTGTAATTGTGGCTTTCAGTGACATCATGTCTTGTGTGACATTGGACCTGATGCCATGGAGAACGTCCTGCCATGCCCCGTACATTAAGAATAGCGAGGATACAGGAGTGATCTGTCTTAATTCACTTGTCCCAGGGGTTTGGCACTGGATTCGTCACGGTGGGGGGGTGCATGTAGGACCTAAATGCAGCACTCTAGACACGTTTTTTTCTTTTAAATAAAGACCTAATCACAACTAGGAGGGGAAAAACTGGGTTGAGCTACTAAGAACTGAAAATCCAATCCAGGCAGAAACAGACTGAAGGAATATAAGACAGAACACAACAGAGACAACAGTCAGTGGCACTAATTACAAATGTTGCCAAACGTTTTTGGTTTGTGCCATACCGTGTCACTCCGAAAAAGTTTTGAGGTGAGAAAGAGTTGTGCTTCATTAATCTTCGATACATTCGCAGTGAGCCAAAGCTCCACGTACACAAACCGTACTGCTCAGTTCTATCTAGATTGAATGAAGCAACAGGCGTTCGATGTGCCGTTGGAAGCAGGAACAGTCAAGAGGCTTCATTAGTTTCAAAAAGCGATCAATCACGTTCAGAGCTTCGTTCGCTTCATCACTGATTCGGTATCTGATTCAAGGCTTTTTCAAAGAAAAATCCTCATCTGGATCTGGTTTTGCTAGACAGACAGTGGAAGTGATCTATACATTGACTTGAGAAATCGGTAGTGATAGCCAAACAAAAGACCTTGTGATTCTTGTGAAAACTGTCATGGACTGTCAAAGCTTGCGAAACCTTGCGAAAACAAATATTTGAGTTGTGTTGGAGTTCTGTATGACTCTTAAATACAAGGTAGTTTAAAAAAAAAACCTTTTTGGCACCGTTCTTAGTAAAGCCAATATCTAATTTCATTCGAAGTCAAAGTTCATTGAGCTGAAATGATAAAACGTGAACTACCTAAATAGTCCTTCCCCTAAGAAATTTACGATGTTTACGATGTCTCAAGGTCATGCCGCCATCCCATAAATTTATTACAAACGTCTTGTTCTATCTTTCTCATGTAAAGCATTAAAACTTTACAACTAGTTTGCACGGAAACTAGCAATTGGAGGTGGACAAATACATTGTCGCGCAACGATATACGCCGAAGACAGCTTTGTTTATATTCGCCGGTTGTTCACCACGCGAGATTTACTTTCTCTCATTTGTGAACTTTATGCCCTTCATTATGGCTCCAAAGAGAAAGTCAGTCTCTTCTTGCGTTTGTATGTCGTCAGGTTTTGATGTTACCACTGTGTTAGCGTAGGTGAGTGACACAGATAGTTCCGTTCAGTATGTGAGTTTCGGTGCACCGTGTGCACGGGAGTATTTTCAATCGATGCATAATGATCGATCCAAAATTACAAGCTGCTACGCAGAGCGAGTATTCACGGACTTCACTCAGGCTGTAGATATAATTAGTTGTCACGTGATATTGAACAGAAGCTGTAGCTGTAGCACCTTTTTCGATCTTCGGCGCGTCGGAAAGCTTCAGTGGGCCGTCACTGCTGTCAGGGACGGACAAAGAACAGGGGGAAACAGACCTGGTGTTACTCATTAAAGAAAATTCACAAAAACAAGGCAACAAGGACAGAGTGAGGAGCAGTTTCTATATACCCAGAGCACCAGATGAGACTGGTGAGACTAATAAACAGAAAAGAACAGGACACAGGTGAGTGTGGTGAAACTCATTAGACAGGGAGAGACCGCCAGAAGGGCAGAGAGGCAGACAGACCTGACATGATTTTTTGGTAAAGTACGAAATATCCTGACCAAAACTAGCATTGTTGTTTCTTGCCTCTTTGTGAAAACTAAAAAAAAAAAAAAATGTTTTCTCTCTCGCAAGTATGTATCAGCCTCAAGACAAGAGGAAGGGTCCCTCTTTCACCATGCGGTACATTAATATATATTATAAATGAATTTATATTATTGTTTCATGTAATAATTATATACCGATTTTATGCTACCTTTAATGACTTGCTGTGTTTAACGTTTTAATTACTTATCTTATTTTTGTGAAATCTTATGTCTGTCAACCTGACTTAAACATGTTTAACATTCGTATGATGAATGCCAAATATTTTTTTTAAAGGATTTATTTAATGTTAAATAATTCAAGGCCATTTGTTTCATAAAAAAAAAAAAATCACCTCATTAATGAAACAGTTTTTCAAGTTCTGCTACTCCAGGTTGCATCACACCCTTAATCCTTAATCGTAAAAATATTCTCTGCAAATGTGTCTCCATCTGTTCCCCTTAGTCATATTCCCTCCACTGGCCAATTTTTTCTCCATCTCTTTTGTTATTTTCTCACAGTCAAAACCTGCAGCTGCCACAAATTCCCAGTGAGTCAACCGAAAGAAACAAAGCAGTCAAGGAAAACAAAAATAGTTTTGATCAAGTTTAAACTGCGCGAGTCACAGTTACGTGGTCTTTTCTTTTTTATTCATACCAGAATTCCCACTTTCCTTCTCATCGTCTCTGTGCCTAGAAGACGTAATTGGTTTAAAACTTTACCCGAATACACTTTGATCTTCTCTCTATCAAGGTTCACACTTTATAAAATAATGGTGTGGATCTCAACTTAAGTGTGAATGTGCTGAGGATTCTCCTGACTTTTTTTTTTTATGCTTCTGTCAAATCTGTCGTCAGCCATTTTCTGTCCACACAAATCAATAGTCCTCTGTTCTAGAACTGAGCTCGCTGAACGCACCGTCGCTGCTATTGCTACTATTCATACGGTTAGCATTACTTTTGGTTTCGCAAGGACATTAGTCCACTCATAACTCCGTATTGAACCAGCTGGTACTAGCTTGTTAAGCTAGTTTAGCTACAGGTTTACTGCATTTACCCTGAAGATCAGCTAAAAGATGCAGAGAAGTTGGCTGTGGTCAAAAGTTTCTGTAAGTATTTAGATGTAGGCAGAGGTGTGGACTCGAGTCTCATGACTTGGACTCGAGTCAGACTCGAGTCATCAATTTGATGACTTTAGACTCGACTTGACAAAATGTAAAGAGACTTGGAACTCGACTTGGACTTTAACATCAGTGACTCGTGACTTCACTTGGTCTTGAGCCCTTTGCTTCGACAAGACTTGATTCTTTCTTCAAAACCCAAAGATGATAAAATAAGTTATTAAGGAGCGCTCTGTATCTGTCATTGCTGTCGGCACAACATCCAATCAAATTAGACCCACGTTGTTTTAACGCAATAATATCGAGCCAAACAAATTGCGGGACAACCAATGAGAAAGAGCTGTCGAACAATGCGCGGGTTAGATAAAATGGTACCAAAGATCGTGTTGTTCGGACTCGAAAGGACTCGAAACAGAAACGGCAGGACTTGGGACTTGACTTGAGACTTTTCAGTCTTGACTTGGATTCGACTCGGACTTTGCCTATTTTGACTTGAGACTTGATTCGGACTTGAGTGCAAAGACTTGAGACTTGCTTGTGACTTGCAAAGCAATGACTTGGTCCCACCTCTGGATGTAGGAATGATGAAGTGACATGATGGTGTAAATAAACGTGACGAGTGAAGGAGGTTCCACATGTTTACCAGCAACCAGCAGTTGCAGTGGCAGTGGTGAGAATAACAAGCAGCAGTAACAAAAAGTAAGAATAACAATGACAAGCAGGAGCAGCCGGAGTCGCAAAACAATGAGCAGCAGCAGTACAATAGAAGGCAGCGGGAACAGCTGCGGCGGCAGCAATAATACAACAACAGTACGAGCAGAAGTTGCATTAAACATGAGTGATGTGCCGTTCGCCAATGATTCGTTTAATACGAACGAACGGTAGAAAGCGAAAATAATGATTTTCATGAACTTCTGACTCTCAAACCAGGCCATAAACTGAGTAGAGCATGGTCGTTGCTACGACGAATATTTCATATCCAGTGGTGATAATGCAAAAAAAGTAGAATACATAGGCAATAATTTCTAAAGATTTCTAGCACACCGACTTTACGATACTCCATCAGAATTGTGCGGAAGATAGATATTTATGTGACTCCTTTCAATACAGAGCGGGACAACAATAAAAATAGGCCCCCCCCAAAAAAAAAAAAAAAACTGTATTCAAAACATACATCGGATACTGACACTGATTAGAGATGTCGTTTATTTATTTTCAAATGGCTCTTCTAACTGAAACCCTGCTGACTCCGACAGTTCACTGCTGTGCAGAGCAATGGCCCAGAGCCATAATGTGAGCAACACTGAGCATCTCACGGGGAGTTTTAAGCTGTGGGTGTTCTTCATTTTTGTAAAGATAGTTAGCAACAATTAATTTGTCCCCTGAAGGGGTATATATGCGCACACAGTATAATCGGAAATTGATAGTTGTTTATCTGGTGTTACTAAAAAAAAATGGTAACACTCCTAAATGTGACTTGATAAATGTGTTTACTTTATGCAAATGTCTTTTTGTTGTTAGTTTAACGTTTCGAAAGTAGGATAGGTGTTGTTCAGAATATTCTCCAGAATAACCTAAATTAAGTTCTTTTTTTGGGGGGACAAGACAGTTAATGTCCTGAGTGCTATATGGAGCAGGGTTTTGAAACTGAGAGTGCTAGCTAACTAGCTAGCTAGCTGCTGTGAGGCACGACTGCTTCCTCATTCCCCAATCTATTTGGTTAAATTACAGAAGATGTGTTCCATATGTTCCTTCGCTATGTTAGCCCCCCACCAAAAAGAGAGAGGGAGATCATATAACTTTTGCTTTTCACGTGAAATCCGTGATTATAGCACTATAGGAAGTGAATCATTTGAATCCCAGTTTCCATCATGTACAGATTGGACTGGTCACGTCCATAATTTATTTGGTTGGCTGGTTTATCCCGTGTTCCTCTCAGTGTGTTGTTGTCCGTCTGCAACCCTGATGAGAACCCTGATACCCCCCCCCCCCCCAAAAACCTCCCCCTCCTCCCACCTGCAGCTCCACAGGAAACAGGACTCCTGGAGAGAGAGAGAAGGTTGATGAGGTCAAAGTCGGTCCTCGTCAATCTAGACTCTTCTGTCAGCAGTGTCTTCAGCAGCCTCTCCTCTCACGCTGTGTCACCTGCTCCAAATGACTGCTCCATGACAACTGTGAAGCAATCTGAGGATCTGCTCTCCTGACCTAGTCGAGTGATTAGAGCCTGTCTCCAGAGCCATTCATCTTCTCTTCCCGTGTTACACCTCTGTGATAACAAACACGGTGAAATGACAGATCCGCACTCCCTGTCAGAGGAAAAAAACGCTCTAGTGGAGAGAAAATACGGTAACGACAACGTTAGGGCTTTTGTCCACTGCTCAGAATAACCTGTTTCTATAATTGAAACTTGTTCTAACCACAAAAAAAAAAAAAAAAGACACACTTTTGTGCTTAAGTTACTACTGCACACCAGAGTCTCATACCTGTGTTAAGTTTTAAGCTTCTTGTTAGTAAAATGGACAGTAAAACAGAGATTAGCATAAGTCAGGAAGCAGAAATCCCAAAGACTAGAGGATGTTATCCCCGGCGGAGCTGAAAATGAAAGCTTTTGCAGTTTTTTAAGATGTCTATTTATATCACGGTAAATTGTGCTGAGTAGGTAAGACAGACATCACCTGTTTTTCATGCCTATTTTTAAAAATTCCACAGAAACATCTGCTGATTAGATTCTAAAGCTGAAAACTTATGTAACATTATAGTTTGTGTAGTTTCAGCAAACAGTGTCACCTTTACAGTAGTTCAAACACAGACTCTTTACTCAAAAACAAGAGCTCTTTAGCATGTCGTTCAGTGCACAAAAAAAAAACCCCAAGATCGGCCTATTAGCATTAGCGACACATATCAATGTCTACAGAATTATTTCTCATCTCAGATTCATCTCTGCAGATAGATTATTTCATGATTTATATTATATTTTGATGTTTTAAGATTATTTAGATTATTGTTGTTGTTGTTGTTGTTGTGCAATGGGGGGTTCATGTATTGCTTTGCACTTGGGCCCCATAAAACATAAAAACGGGAGGGAAGATTTAGGAATGTGTTTAGGATTTAGTTAAATTAAAGAGGGAATCTGTGGGCAAGGTTATATCTGTAAGGATCATTTATTGATATATTTGCTTGATTGATTGATCTGGCCTTCTACGGTTTGTCTCTGAAGACAATGGTGAAGGAACAATGTAAGGGGGATGAAGGGATGATAGTAGAATAGTAGAACTGTCATTTCCCAGAATGGTTCAAGAAGGATGGCTGAAGAGACTCTGGATGAGGCAACAGCTGTAGACTAAAAACAAGAAAACTCTTCACAAACAAATCTGTCATCCCAGACCTCGAGGTCGAAGTCATTTTTGAGTTTTAAAGCTTTTACTATCTGTTACTGTTAAAAGTTAAAGTCATGCATAAATGGTAAAACGATGGAATGCTTGTCATTTTCAGCGCCACTTATTTAGATTATTGTTGTTGTTGTTGTGCAATGGGGGTTCATGTATTGCTTTAGGAATGTGTTTAGGATTTAGTTAAATTAAAGAGGGAATCTGTGGGCAAGGTTATATCTGTAAGGATCATTTATTGATATATTTGCTTGATTGATTGATCTGGCCTTCTACGGTTTGTCTCTGAAGACAATGGTGAAGGAACAATGTAAGGGGGATGAAGGGATGATAGTAGAATAGTAGAACTGTCATTTCCCAGAATGGTTCAAGAAGGATGGCTGAAGAGACTCTGGATGAGGCAACAGCTGTAGACTAAAAACAAGAAAACTCTTCACAAACAAATCTGTCATCCCAGATCTCGAGGTCGAAATCATTTTTGAGTTTTAAAGCGTTTACTCTCTGTTACTGTTAAAAGTTGAAGTCATGCATAAATGGTAAAACGATGGAATGCTTGTCATTTTCTACGCCATCTATTGAGGAAACGTGGGTATTGCAGGAAAAAGGGATAATGATAAATTCATAAATTATTTCATTTGGAAAAGTTTGGGCGGACCAGATTAAAAAGCTTAAAAAGAACGCCCTGCGTCCGGCCCCCGGGCCTTAGTTTGCCCATGCCTGGTTTAGAGGGTTAGGGAATTTGGTGCTTGCTCAACACACCACGGTTGGCAAAGATTAGATTAGGATTCAAACCTTCACAGTTTAAATGCCATACTCACCACCATTACATTTTTGCTGAATGATTCTATCTGTGTTTCAACTTTAACTTCATTTATTTTATTTATTAATAAAGCCATACCATGAATGTAGCACGTAGTGCTGTACGAATTAGGTTAAAAGACCCAACCACCACACAAACCCAATCTCGATAAATCACTCAGTTGCTCACTCAAAAAATAAATAAATAAATAAACAAATCTCATAATCTAATTCAACTCACCTTCTCAACCTCGAACGGACCTATGTTACATAGTAACAGCAATTGGTGTGGTTTCAGAATGATCAGTGACAGCACTCAAAATAGGGCGCGACCTCACGTACAAACCCCCCCATGTAACTGTGATTATTATTTTTACTTACGTTCTTCAGATGTGGTGTTTTCAGATGGATGAATGTTCCGCCTCTGGTTGATTGGACAAACCTACTTAGCAGCTGTGCCATGTAATGACAGAACTCTCTTAGCCTAAGGGAATGGTGCTCATCACTCACTAAGGTCTCGCTAACCTTGGAGTTAACAGTCAAGATATCATAGGGAAGGGGGTTCGTTCGTCCGTCAGAAACCTGCAGTTAATCCGGGGCTCCTGTGATTAATGACACCAACTGATCTCTTTTTATTCCTCGGGGACTTAGATCTAAACCTTGTTTTAAGTTCTGCTCCATCCCTGTGTGGAATTTTAAACAATTCCGGTGAACATTTGCTACTTCGTGGGAATTAGTTGAGCGGTAGAAGGATACTAAATGCTAATTTCTTTTTCGTTCCTGCAGTGCTAGTTTTACATGATTCTAACATCATTAGACTGACATGAGACAGATGAGATTTTGGTGCTTGTTGTTCCGGGATGAAAAAAGAGAATTGCTCAAGCGTGTCCAAAGTCTGGTCTCTGATTCCTTGAGGAAAGTTTTATGAATATGTATTTTGAGCATGTCGCCAACCCCAGATATAAATGTTTTTCTTGACTGGAGATAGACATGGAGGTCCATGTGCAGTGGGTGGATTAGTGGAATGCCCCATGGGGCCTTAGTCAACGTTGATGTGATGAGAAATGATCCTAAGCAGCCTGTGAAAACTAGCTTCAATGCCACATTGAATGTCCAGAAGGGGAACGGCGATTATGTTTTTCTCTCTGTTTCATACAGACCTCTTCGAGGTATGTATTTTCCTACTTCTAGCCGTGTCACCAGCCTTTTAGGATATGTGGGACTTGCGAAGAGCCAGAGAACTCCTGTACAATTTGATAGTTGTGAATTTGATACACTATATGACCAAAAGTATTGGCTCACCTGCCTTGACTCATACTATGAACTGAAGTGCCATCCCATTCCTAACCCAGAGTTCAATATGATGTCGGTCCACCTTTTTGCAGCGATTACAGCTTCAACTCTTCTGGGAAGACTGTCCACAAGGTTGAGGAGAGTGTTGATAGGAATTTTTGACCATTCTTCCAAAAGCGCATTGGTGAGGTCACACACTGATGTTGGTCGAGAAGGCCTG
>NC_024316.1:850609-856733 GCF_000523025.1 Cynoglossus semilaevis
GACTCGTCCATCAGATTGCCAGATGGAAAAGCGTGATTCATCACTCCAGAGAACGCGTCTCCACTGCTCTAGAGGCCAGTGGCGGCGTGCTTTACACCATTGCGTCCGACGCTTTGCGTTGCACTTGGTGATGCGTGGCTGGGCTGCAGCTGCTCGGCCATGGAAACCCATTCCACGAAGCTCTCTGCGTACTGTACTCGGGCTAATCTGAAGGTCACGTGCGATTGTAGCTCTGTAGCAATTGACTGTGCAGAAAGTCGGCGACTTGCTTGATTTTATAAGGGATTAGGACACCTGATTCTCATCATTTGAATGGGTGAGCGAATACTTTTGGTAATATAGTGTAGTTGTCTCATCAGGAAGACAAAGCCCAGATGCCCTATTTGACCCTATTATCAAGACTGAACCTTTTGTTTCTTGCTAACAGGCTGTCTGATTACAGCTGCGCTCCTGTTGTCACACAAATCACCCAGTGTCTCTCCAGCATCAATTTCGTTCATCTGCGACATAACCTTGTGATTTTTCGAATCCTCATGAAACTCAGAGGATGTCTGATTTCCCAAGGCTTATTTAAAGCCTTGGGAAATCAGACTCAGGCAAGTTATTCTCATTGCAAGTGCCGTGAAGGCATCTCGAAAATTGTCTGTGCAGACATGTGCCAATGCGTCTTGGCTTCTTCAAGACGAGCCTTTGCAAAGTATGTGTATATTCTGTTGCTGTGACGAAGAGGATTTTTTTGAATTGTAATTAGCCCTCCTGAAAACCCAGACACATTTTTAAAATACGGTCGAACAAGCAGGATTCAGACTCGATGGACCAAAAAGAGAACATTTCTTAAATTACAGTGACTGTATCTTCTCTGGACTAAACATCAACAATCATCTGAAAACCAAAATAATCAGCCAAGAATGTCACCAGTTAAATATGATATTCACAACCACCTTTTCAACACCCTTTGTATTCTTGTTTTCTGTATTTATTTGTGAGGACATAAACAACACCGATAATGGACATCTCACAGAAATGTGTGGTGTTTATCACCTTCTGATTCAATCCTTGCGTCACAGGAGCTTTTTTAAGCAGAAATCTTGAATGACTAATCATATGTTTTGTGAATGTCTGTGATGTCAGTGATTTTCTCCTGTAGTGAATATTTAGACGCTGTGGATTTTTTTCTGTGTTATCATGATCCCTTTTTGTAAAAAAAAAAAAAAAACTACTCTGTGTTTGTGGTCAGTCCAAGGTCAACCACAATCAAAAATTCTAAGTGAGGCAGTGAAATAATTTTCCACATCTCTGTTGTTTACTCTTTTATTTATTTACAACCAAGATGCACAGATGGAGTTGTATGTGTGTTTGTGTGTGTTTGTGTGCGTAGTTCCCTGCTCTCTGCATCTGTTCTCATATTTAATGAATGTTTACTTCCTCTCCTGTGTCGTACCTGCTGATGAATCCTCCATATCTTGTTCTGAAGGAAGGTGCGAGGCTTCTCAGTGAGCAGTGAAGATGGACTGATGCGGGGGATATTGTTGAGGAAAGGGTAGTGATGCAGGCTTGTTGTCTCATCTGTCAAAGACGGATCGTGGCATGGTTCTGGGTCCCCTGTTGCATTTTTTTTTCATCCTTGAAGATTTATGAATTTCAGAGAAGGATCGTCTTTAGTTTTTTCCTCCTTCAAATGTAAACCTCACAAAAATGATCCTGCAGACAAACAGAGCTGATAACGTTGGTATTTTTTTTCATCTGCGTCCAGAAAAATTTGTTCATCTACATATGTGTTGATTTCTAACATTACTGTCACGTGTCCTTTATTCACAATTACCTTAGTGACACAAAGTGAAATGGAATTCCAGAAAGTTGTCTTCAAGTCTCCAACTTTAGTGGGCGTGTTCTTTTTTTCTTACCTTATCCAATTATTTAACTACTTTATGCCAAACATTTAATAACCATACTTTTTTTTTTAGATATTTTTATTTTTTTATTTGTGCCATTTTGTCATCATTAGGTATGAGGACAGGACTTATAGCATGGATGTCCCGTAGCTTAGCTTCGAAGTTTTGGACTTCCGGCATGAGAGCTTCTCAGCCGGTCTACCTGAGTCTGTTTTGTCTCAGTCTTCAAACTCCCTTAAGTCTTCCTTCTTCATCACTTCACCTACTACAACAGCATGAGTGTTGTGTTTGCTGTACTCGCTGGTACTGCATATTTTGCTAATGATCCAACGCCAAGTAAATACGGGCCGGTATCGCCGATATCGCTGCTTTTCAATAAATAAGGTGGATGCGTCATTGAATTGCTAAATCGCAATTCATTTTCATGACCTCAAGTGTTTTTTGTGATGTTTGTTGTTTTTTTAATTTTGTGATGTTTCCTTTTTTATTATTATGATTAAATAGTTAAAACCCGGGACAGAATTAGGACAAAGTTTATAATTAAATAGAAAATGATTTATTATCGATTTTTTTTTTCAGGAAAGAAAAACAAAACAAATTAAGTACTTGTTGAGAAACTGTAATACAAAAATGTAATTAAAATTCTCAACAACATAAAAAACAACAGCTGCTGAAAATATAAATAATATGTAAACAACTTAACAAACCCCCAAAGCCTTTAGTCAATACCTGTGCAGAACAGAGGTTTTTGTTCAAGAACAGTATCATATTAACATTTTTTTTTTGCTTTTAATGCACTCCCGTCTGTGACTCACTAACTGCCCCGGTGGGTGTCTTGCAGTGGGGTCAGGAGGTGGGGGGGAATTTCTCTCCTCCTCTCTTGGTTTTTCTAGCAAACAATAACACAAACAGAGAGAGAGGCTGTTAATGTTTGATGTTTCCAAACTGTTACACAATGAATCAGGTGTAAATCTGACAGGTTAATGGCTGATGATGATGAGGCTCGTTAGTGTCAGTCATGAATGACTTAGTGGGAGTGGTGCGTTAATAATCCATGTGAAGTCCATGTAGCCAGATTGTGAATTAGAGTGATTCTCATGCAATTGTTGCGCGTGTTTCCACGCAACCGCTTGTCTCTTGGTCCTAAATTTTTTATTTTTTTTTACATACACACCCTCGCACAAACTGACACACAACTCCATTACTCACTCCTATTGAAGTGATGTCACCAGATGTCAGTCTGTCTTTCTTGTCTGCGATGTGAGGAATATTAACCCGAATAAACCTGAACTGGAGACGGGGACAGTGAGCGATGGAGAGGAGAAGCGGTGTTTAGTCAGCAAAAACAGTAAACATAGTTCATCGGTGCGCAGCCTGCAGTGTCATGGTGAATCTTTAACACCAAAGCTCCAACACTGAGAGCCTTATGACACACAGTAATACCTTGAGATACGAGCGTCCCGACATACGAGTAGTCCAAGGTACGGGCGAGCCTTCGAGCAGATTTTTGCTTTGAGATACGAGTAAAGAGTGGCGCTTTGGCCCAGAGGCAATGTCTCTGTCATTGGTGTGGAACCCCAGGGTTCACCTCCTGGGCAAGTTCGAATCCTGGTTAGGGCGGTGGGTACCTTCAGGTGGACTCAACGCTGGGGGGGTTGGTACGGTGCAGTGTGATTTGGGTGGCGACTGCTGGCCCCGCGACCCGGTAACGGATAAGCGGATGAAAATGGATGGATGGATGGATACGAGTAAAGATTTGAGATACGAGCACGCTTGCGGACGCTCAGAGCAGCCCATGCCGCCTCGCTCGTTCACTTCACGTGTTCACTTCACGTGTTTGTCGATTTTCTCAAGAAAAGTAAGGAGTCTTCCATATAGTGTTTGCGTTATCTTGCGTGATTTTCTCAAGAAAAGTAAGAAATACATATCGAAAAAAGATAGAGAAAAATAAAAAAACACATATGTAGGCTAAGCTAAGTTAAGTTAATGTAAGTTACGTAGTGTACGTGGAAGGTACGCCACGGAATCAAGTGTGCCGTCTGCTCCAAATCAGCCTCCTGAAAAATGTACAAAATATTTAATCAGTCTCATGGAACATGGAAAAATAAATAGTAAATAACCTCAGATTAGAATAAAGTTGAGTGAGTGGTTGAACCAGAGGTGTGGACTCGAGTCGCATGACTTGGACTCGAGTCAGACTCGAGTCACCAATTAAATGACTTTAGACTCGACTTGACCAAATGTGAAGAGACTTGCAACTCGACTTGGACTTTAACATCAGTGACTCGTGACTTCACTTGGACTCGAGGCCCTATGACTCGACAAGACTTGATACTTTCTCCAAAACCCAAAGTGATCTGTGTGAATATAGTATTATTTTGTTTAAAAGGACTCGAAACAGAAACGTAAGGACTTGGGACTTCATTTGACACTTTTCAGTCTTGACTTGGACTCCACTCGGACTTTGCCTGTCTTGACTTGAGACTTGACTTGGACTTGAGTGCAAAGACTTGAGACTCACTTGTGACTTGCAAAGCAATGACTTGGTCCCACCTCTGCTATTAGCACTAAAAAGGGAGTTTCTCTGTAGGGCCAGAAAAGATTGATTTCTTTTCTGGTATTTCTTATGGGAAAAAAATATTTGTATCTCAAGGTATCACTGTATTAGAGAAACAAAACCAAAAAAAAAATAAAGTGGACGTACTCTCTTGAATATAAAGCATATAAATTGCTTTATGCTTTGATCGTCAATGATAGTATGTATTGCTCGATACAGTAATACCTTGAGATAAGAGCGCCCGACATACTGCCGTCATGCTGCGATGGGGACGCATACCAGCGAGAACAAGCTAATCTTTTAAGCGACAAAATAGCACATCTGGATTTTATAACGGAGCAGCCGTATACCACCAGTTCCTGTGTCCCTGTGAGGAAACCTGACTCCTGTCGCTGAACACAGACCACTGGTTATAAAACACTGAGATTCATATTTCAGATAAAAAGCAAACAGGATTAGCTCTACAAAGCAGGGGGTGCCAAACATACGGCCCGTGGGCCAAAACGTTCCACCAGGGGGTTCAATCTGGCCAACATGGTGAATTTTGAAAGTAAAAAAAATACACAAACATTTCATGTCAGAGATGTTTTGTCAAATGATATTGCATTAAAATATGAATATTTTCTGGTCCTTATGTGCATGAAAACAATGGGCAGGGGAAAACGTGGACTTATTGTTATTTATAGGGAATTATGTTACGATTGTACTGGTCTGGCCTGCTCGACATCTAATTAGGCTGTATGTGGAACTAAAATGGGTTTGCCACCCCTGCTTTAAAGGATCTGCTGTGGTCAGCGATTAAAAAAAAAAGTGGCTGCTTTTAGAAGAGTTTCTAAACAAAAACAAATAATCGGTAGCGCAACATTCGGGCTGGATAAAGTAGATGACGCCGGGCTACAGGATGAAATTGCACGTCTGAGTGAGATGATGGAGAATTTAAAAAATATGTTTGCTTTTTTTTTTATTATTTTAAATGATGAAACCAAAAATAACTCTTCTCTAGGTCAGAAACTGACATAAATATTCTTCCAATGGTAGAACAGAAATTGACCAAGAATATGTTCTACTGACATCAGGAACGCCGTGTTGGGATGTTGTTTAGTTCGACAGGAGTCGGGTGAAAGTGAATTGTTGAATTAACTCTATAATTAGCATTAGCTCCATAGATAAGCAGAGGCTGCTCTGTTTACTCTTTACTCTGTCTTGGAGATTCATGGTATCAGTTTGGTGAAGCCGATGAGTGGATTTGAACGTGTCCACATTCCACACAGCGTAGGGGAGCAGGTGTTCTATATTATCCCCGAAAGCCCTTATAAATCCCAGCTTCTCCGTTTCTGTCTGTTTAGGTTCGTTGGTGTTTGTTTATCCTATATTTCAACATCAACCAATCCATATTTTGAGTACATGATAAATTAACATATCTTGGTTTTACAATTGGTAGCAATTTGTTGTGTTTTATTTTATGTTATATAATATAAAATTATATTTTATCACGTAATATTCTATATTCGACGCTGAGCAACGTAATGCATTATAATTGCGTTGACTTTAATTTAATACATGTCGACAATTAAAGTATTATATTATATTACACTGGCTACATAAAAAAGATACTGCATAATGTATACTGTTCTTTTTTATAATGCAATTTTATGTTATTCGTTTTTTTTTTTTT
>NC_024316.1:857032-862027 GCF_000523025.1 Cynoglossus semilaevis
TTTTATTTATGGTTGGTTATTGTTATTGGTGAATGTGGGCTGTGCCAATCGAATTGACTTGACTATTTATGCAATAAATGGGATCACAGGTGGAGAATAGGAATTAACGTCCGTGTGTTGTGGTGTAAAATAATGTGTGTTTTCTATAGACTTCGGCGTGTGACACGAAGAAGGGAACTGGATTTTTCAGGAAAAAAATTCTATGCAATGGTAAAAAAAAAAAAGACGTTAAGAAGTCATTAGGCTCATATTACAGTGTGTCAGTTAATCAAGTGTGCTAATTAATCTAATTAAAAATATAGAGATTTTCGTTTGATTCAACGTTAAACCACTGACTCACAGTTAAACATGCTACTACTGCTACTGCATTTCATGCTGATGTCACCATCTCATATAAATTCAATCATAATAATAATAATAACAACAACTGAGATTTATGTAGAACCTGTCAAAAACACAAGGTTGTTTAACAAAAGCCAATAAGGAAAACAAAGACAAATCCAACAAACTCGGTGAGGGGGAGATAGTAGGTAGAAAGCCATTTAAAACAGATGGCTTTTTTTTTCTAAGTGTCCAGAGAAGGGGCATTGCGTATAATGGGGGGAGGGGAGGGGGGGCGAGATTTCCAGAGGGTGGATGCGGCAAAGTTGAAGGCCGGGTCACCAAAGGAGTGGAGACGGGAGTAGGGAATAGTCAGAGTCCTCAGTCATTGGGGCAGTGAGGGATGGTTTAGGGGTGAAGGAGGTCGGACAGGTACTGGGGGGCAAGTCCATGGAGGGGCTTGTAGGTGCAAAGGAGCAAAGTATTACAAGAAATACGGAACTTGATCAGGAGCCACTGGATGTGCTTCCAGAGTTTGGGGCAGTGGCAGTGGTTAAGGAAGCGGACTTGGGTCCGGAAGGTTTTCAGGTTCGAGTCCCCCGCGCCCCCCCCGGGGGGGGGGGGGGGGGGGGGCTTAAACTGCCCTCTGCTCACTTTGGTGATGGGTTAAAAGCAGAGATCATGTTTCGTTGCATGTGCAGTGGTGGGCTTTCCGTCTCTCCGGGGGTTTTGTAGGGAACCCTGAACGGTACTCCATTGCAGCAGTTCAACCGGGAGGAAATTAAAGGGTGGATGTGTGGAGTCGGGCGATAGTTATGAGCTGGAAAGGTGTTTTTTCAAGGAGCACATGTTGCAGACCTCAGAGGATGGGGGAAAATAGTGGCCTCCTCTGTTTATCGCTGATCTATTGATCATCTGTCCGAATCACTGTTTTTCCCCATCCTCGACTGTCCAATCTCTCTCCAGTGAGCAGCATAAAACCCACAGCACTTGTAGGGAGGAATTGTCGGGGATGGTGTGTGAGTAATGACTGAGTTAGTGAGTAATGACTGTTCTAATTGTTGGCAAATCAGGTGGGGGGTCTCCAGAGACCAAAGATGAAAACCACTCCACTTCACTTCACTCCATCTTTTTTTGTCTGATTTGTTTTGAGGGAGGTGTAGGAGAATCACTCTTCCTTCCTTTTCCTAACATTATTCCTTTGAGAAAATCACTGTCATATCCTTCAGATAACAACAGCTGTTGGCCTGACATGTCTAACATAGTTATGAAGGATAGCGAAGTTACCCTACTTCAGTTTTCTGGGTTGGTAGGTACTCTTGTCCCTCACTATCTTACAACCACAATTCCGATAAAACAGACTATGGTTTGTTTCAGAATATCGGTTTCTTAAAAGTAAAAGTGTTTTTGGGCAAATTTCATGTTCAGTTTAAGACTGTTATGTTTTGAGATATTGACTAAATGACTATGGGTGTTGCTTTTTGGAGCTCTTCCTTGTTAGCAATCAAGGTTATGTACTCAAAGTTTGAGAACACATGCTACGTTTTGCTACATCGACTTATACCAGAGAAGGTTCTAGAATGATTCTGTATGGACAAAACAAGGGTTTGTGTGAGAACACATGCTACGTTTTGCTACATGGCATTAAACCAGAGTCTGTATGGACAAAACAAGGGTTTCCACCGTCAACGTGAACAAGACTTCGACACAGCACCGATGTGTTCGTTGGACATTTACCCGTGTTCTCACTGTACAAATTTTTGTATATTTTGTAAATTCAACGTAGATTCGTGTCATTTTTAGATTTGAACTGTTATGATTTACATTTGATTTATTTTAGGAAATGCTTATCGAGCAACAATTTTCGCAGCTAAATAGTTTTGCGCAATGCACCTGCCTTGCACCGTTCTGAACTTTGGACATGTCACCATCTCATATAAATTCAATCATAATAATAATAATAACAACAACTGAGATTTATGTAGAACCTGTCAAAAACACAAGGTTGTTTAACAAAAGCCAATAAGGAAAACAAAGACAAATCCAACAAACTCGGTGAGGATCTGGAACACGAATGAAATTCTCATGCCTTCGTATAATCTTCCTTCACTTCTTTTTTTTTTTTTTTTTTGGTGCCATGGTGATTTATGAAATTACAAAATTTTTTTTTTTTTTTTTTTTTGGTGCTATGGTGATTTATGAAAGAAGAAATAGCACAACGAAAGAAACACCGGCAATACCAGACAACGGTTCTTGGCGTGTATATCCCGTGCGCGGACTGACGCTACACACTCGGTCACTTAGTGATCACTTGATGCTTGCGGGGTATTCTCTCTTGTTCGACATTCGAATCATGGTACAACGACAGGGGCAATTGTTGAAAAATGTTGTTCGTGAACCGAAAAGGGAGGCGTTCGACAACTGAGGTTCTGTTCACATTTTATAAGATTTAGAGGGAACTGTTCTTACCTTGCTGTCTTAGAGCAATCAGAACGGTACTCCCTTGTATCTCACTACATCAGTACCTCATTGTTTCACTACCGCAGTTCCTCGGCCTCAGTACTTACCTACAACGGTGGCGAACAAGAAAAGTATCACAGAACTTTACTGCCTGATCCCTCTCTACCCTTCCTAAATCCCTTCCTTACTATCATCCCTTTAATAGTGGGTCACATAATATTGCTTTTTCCCGGAGTTTTTATTCCGATTATTGCAATAAGATAACCATAACCACTTTGATTATTCACACCCTTTTACTTTTCAAGTATCAAGTTTTACACAAAAGAACTACGATTTGTTCGTGATCTTAATGAAGCGGACTGGGGAAATGTGTACGGCATTTTCTTTTTTTTTTTTTTTCAGCTTCCACAGATCCGTACAGCAGCTTCCTCATAAATCTGTCACTGAATCTGTGGTTGCAGGTTGAGTTGAGTGTCAGTAACAGAAAGTGACAGTTGTGTTTTTTTGGTTGTTGTTGTTGTTGTTTTTTTTTTATTTACCGACCTAGATTTGTGCTTGGTGACAGAGTCTGCTATAAATGTCTGTGTGTGTGTGCGCCTCGGTGTCAGCAGTCTAGTTTGCGGTGTTTAAAGTCTGTCTGTTTGTTGCTTCTCCTAACGTTTCTTCCCGTTTCTGACGTGAAGTTGTTTTCTTTTTTATGAAATAACATAATGTCCCTGTGTCACTTTTAGAATGGGTACGAGGGATGATGATGATGATGATGATGATGATGTGTGTTTATGTGCGTGCCTTTTTGCGCACTAAATGCAAGGACAGAAAGAAGGAAGGAAAATGGAAATAACAGAGGCAAGTCTAGAGCCAATAAGGATAAAAGTAAGAAAATAACCTCAGTGCAATCATTGTATTTGTATGCTTTTTTGTGGAGCACAGACAACAAACACACAAACATGCTTTTAATAGGTCCTTTGAATTTTTCTCCTTTATTTCATATGCCATTTCCTCTTACTCTTTTCTCATCATTTCTTCGCCTATCCACGTGTTTGTTTCTGTCCCTGGCCCCGTCTCTGTCTCCCTTCCTAGCTCTGCCTCTGTCCCTTTCTCTGTGTCTAACTTTGCCTCGTTCTTGGTCCCGGTATTTCTTTCATGTCTCCATCTTACTGTTGTCACATTTAGCTCGTTAGCGCCGGTAAAGATCACATAATCCTGTTATGTCGACTGTGAGGCTGCCTTTATTAGCTAAATCCTCACCGTGAACACAGACACGTTTAAAGTGTTTGTTTTTTTTATGCTGTCAGCCACATGTTAGAAACACACATACCCCCCCGCAGGGGATACGCACTTACACTAATCACTGAATGTTAACTTGGACTCAATCTAAATATCATAAGATGATTGTTTCTGATCATAACACAGCGTATCACACGGGAAAAGTATTCATTATTATTATTGTCAGATTGGTTTATTCTTAATGAATAATACAATTTATAAAAAAAACGTGTCCATTTTGCACTAGCTAGCTAGCTACACGCTAGCTTGAGGAGCAGAGCTAGCCTGTAGCAGTCTAGCAAACCGCCAGTTCTACACAGAGTACGACATATCGTAGTTGTATCTGTCGCACAGTATGTGTTTAGGTACCAATGGTGACTTGAGAATCTGACAATTTTGGCAATTTACGTCTTGTAGGATTCAGGACAAATGTCCATCCCTCCATTTTCATCCGCTTATCCGTTACCAGGTCGCGGGGGCAGCAGTGGCCACAATCACATTACACCGTACCAACCCCCAAACCTTCCTCCAGGTGCTGAGTCCACTGGAAGGTACCAACCAGCCAAACCGGGATTCGAACTCCACACCAATGACAGAGACATTGCCTCTGGGCCAAAGCGCCACTCGGGACAAATGTTTTTAAAAAAAAAAAAAAAATTAAAATAAAATAAAGAATATAATAATTTTTATTTTTTTTTGGCTCTTGATTTTTATCTGAGTCACTTAGCGCCCCCTGGTGGCCCCCATTTAAAAAAAACTGTGCTAAGCAATCCAAATTCATCATTCATAATACTCCCCAATATTTATATGCATGACGACACAGTGGAAAATGTTGGTCGAATGTTGACGAAGAAAACATTCAGTCATTTTAAAGGACTAATTTACGGAAAAAAAAATCAAAGACATTTTTACCCCCCCGTCTACGCTTTTGGATGATTCTGTTCAATT
>NC_024316.1:862137-863190 GCF_000523025.1 Cynoglossus semilaevis
GATGATGATGATGATGATGATGATGATGTGTGTTTATGTGCGTGCCTTTTTGCGCACTAAATGCAAGGACAGAAAGAAGGAAGGAAAATGGAAATAACAGAGGCAAGTCTAGAGCCAATAAGGATAAAAGTAAGAAAATAACCTCAGTGCAATCATTGTATTTGTATGCTTTTTTGTGGAGCACAGACAACAAACACACAAACATGCTTTTAATAGGTCCTTTGAATTTTTCTCCTTTATTTCATATGCCATTTCCTCTTACTCTTTTCTCATCATTTCTTCGCCTGTCCACGTATTTGTTTCTGTCTCTGTCCCCATCCCTAAATCCGTCCCTACCACCATCCTCTGTCTCCCTTCCTAGCTCTGCCTCCGTACCTTTCTCTGTGTCTAACTTTGTCTCGTTCTTGGTCCCGGTATTTCTTTCATGTCTCCATCTTACTGTTGTCACATTTAGCTCGTTAGCGCCGGTAAAGATCACATAATCCTGTTATGTCGACTGTGAGGCTGCCTTTATTAGCTAAATCCTCACCGTGAACACAGACACGTTTAAAGTGTTTGTTTTTTTTATGCTGTCAGCCACATGTTAGAAACACACATACCCCCCCGCAGGGGATACGCACTTACACTAATTACTGAATGTTAACTTGGACTCAATCTAAATATCATAAGATGATTGTCTCTGATCATAACACAGCGTATCACATGGGAAAAGTATTCATTATGATTATTATTGTCAGATTGGTTTATTCTTAATGAATAATACAATTTATAAAAAAAACGTGTCCATTTTGCACTAGCTAGCTAGCTACACGCTAGCTTGAGGAGCAGAGCTAGCCTGTAGCAGTCTAGCAAACCGCCAGTTTCACACAGAGTACGACGTGCCGTAGTTGTATCTGTCGCACAGTATGTGTTTAGGTACCAATGGTGACTTGAGAATCTTGACGATTTTGGCAATTTACGTGTTGTAGGATTCAGGACAAATCCAATGTCCATCCATTTTCATTCACTTATCCGTTACCGGGTCGCGGGGGCAGCAGTCGCCACCCAAATCAC
>NC_024316.1:863301-880618 GCF_000523025.1 Cynoglossus semilaevis
GTGAAAAAAATGTTTAAAAAAAAAAAAAAAATTAAAATAAAATAAAGAATATAATAATTTTTATTTTTTTTTGGCTCTTGATTTTTATCTGAGTCACTTAGCGCCCCCTGGTGGCCCCCATTTAAAAAAAACTGTGCTAAGCAATCCAAATTCATCATTCATAATACTCCCCAATATTTATATGCATGACGACACAGTGGAAAATGTTGGTCGAATGTTGACGAAGAAAACATTCAGTCATTTTAAAGGACTAATTTACGGAAAAAAAAATCAAAGACATTTTTACCCCCCCGTCTACGCTTTTGGATGATTCTGTTCAATTTAATAAATAAAACGATGTTGAATATTTAATTGGACGCATCTGTATGTGCATTTTGCCTCTCTCCGTCTGCGGCTATAAATACCCTTGCTACAGTGTGCGCTTCATGTTTGAATTGTAGGGAGGAGCTGTAATCACAGGGGCAGTGTTTAAAAATAGAACAGCCTGTTGGTGCGTGCACGTGTGTGTGTGTGTGTGTGTTTGTGTGTGTGACTCTCAGCCTTCAATTTGCCTCCGATGACTTTCCGGTGTCAACAGTGTGAGGTCTTTAGCTCTTCAGACCAATTAAAGCATCAGTATCCAACAGAAGCGTCAGCGCCACATCAGGACAGCGAGTTGTAAAACCAGACACTTCCATGTTGGTGTCAGCTCTGCTCCACTGGGCTCCACTGCCTTGTTTACGGGACACGTGTGTGTGCTGTTTTTTTTTTTTTCCTTTTTTTTTTTTCACTTACAGCTTTCCCCCCCCTGCACATTCTAATAACTTTCTGAGGAAATTAAATGTTCTCTAATGGAACCTCTGACAAATACTGGCAATTAGCTTGATCCAGGGGGAACAGTGTTGCTCCTGCAGCACTCAGCCCGTGAAGGCAGGCAAATAGCCTGACTTCCTTCCACTTAACTTTGCATACTAAAAAGGCCTTTAATGGCTGTTTCCACTCAGAACTGTTTCCCGTACAGATTCGGCTTTTCATCACAGCGTCGCCTCATTAATGCGGCCCCACAGTCATACTCTGTCATTGAGAAAACATTTAAAAAAAAAAATGACTGCCGTCATCGACGCAGTCATCAAAACCCTGTGACTCTAACCCAGGACACTGGGGTAGAGGAAAATAAGCCTGTGGCTACATCAGTAATTATGGATGAATATGGACTATGTTCAGAGCCAACAGCAGTTCTCCATCCTTAAACAGGCAGAACTTTTGCAGCAACTCTAATGGAACTGTCTGGCAGTGCCATTCAGTCCCAGCTGTGTTTTCCGGTAGAGGATGAAAAAGAGGTGAACCCTCCAGATGGGAAAAATCGAAAGTGTAAAATCCAGTTCGTATTGCCCACGAGACATCTGAAAATGAAATACTAATATTGCAGACTGACTTTTACCTCTGTAGACGGACTGACTCTGTGATTCAGGAAATCACAAGTTTGCTGGTTCAACACCCATTTATTCCGTATTTCATGTTCTCCCCGCGTCTGTGGTTTTGGGGATTTGGTTTAGTCCCAGAACACAAAAACATGTGGAGTTAGATTGATTGGAGGCTCCAAATTGACTTTAATTTCTACTTTTTCCAGACGCTTTGAACCCTGCAGCATTTGTGCGTGTACATGCTCCTGTACTGCACGGCTTGCGCCAACTTTTCCTCATATTCATTAGTACTCATACTTATACTCATACTCGTTCTGGGACAAGATAAAAATCATTGCAAGGGCAAACGGTGTGTACAAAAATGCGAAGGACAACGGAAGGGTTAAACAATTGTGCGGCTAATTTATGAATTTTTATGGGCTAACGAAGTTCATACCGCTAGCGATCAGTGACTTTTCTGGTCAGGCTACTGTGTTATACTAGTAGCGTAGCGTTTGAGTCCTGTCATGTTGAAGCGTGAGTTGGTTATAGAGGAGCTGTTAAAACTCTGAGGCTGATAATAAAGACCTCAACTTCCCTATTTCTGTTTACCTCTGCTGCGGAAAAGTACAAAGTGAAGGAAGTTAGCCCCAAAGCAGATCACTAAGTCTCCCCTGTGTTTTCAAACTATGGTCGGACTTCAGCCCTGGAGCAGATCACTAAGTCTTCCCTGTGCTTTCAAAAAGTGAGTGTTACAGGCACTGTTTGGAAAAAACAGCATTTATTTAATAAAAAGTGGAAAAAAAATGTTAATGTTAAAAATGTGTTAATATTGTAACAATATTGTGCAATGTGGACACCTGCGGCCTATATATGTACAATTTTTTTTTTCTTTTTAAATTTAGTGGGTGCGGCTTATATTCAGGTGCGCTCAATAGTCCGAAAATTACAGTACATCATACGAAGTAGCAGTGCACCGATCGACCAACCCGACCAATCTATCAGCGCCATTTCCCCCTAATCTTGCAGGATCTTATTTTGTTTTCAGACTAGTTTTATTTCACACATTTTAAATGTAACTGTTTTTAAGCATCTTAAACTTGTCCATTATAAAATGCCCACCTACCCAGCCCACCTACCCCCATGCAAATGTGCCGCAGCACAGTAGTTGGCATCTTAAACTTGTCCATTATAAAATGGAGAAGCTAGCGTTGCCAACTGTGGTCAGTTGGCTGCAGGGAACTGAGCAGGGCTGCTACTGCTGCTCAGAGCAGATCACACGGTTGACAGGAAAAAAAACGAGAGCGGGAATTAAAAATAACATCCTCCTTTGCAATATTATTATCAGATATTCATTTTACACGAGCTTCAACCAATCATTTTTTTTTCCAGTCTCTAGTTAAACTTTTATCACATTTATTCATTCCATATGCCCCCCCAGCCCACCTACCCCCATGCAAATGTACCGCAGCACAGTAGTTGAGAATCACTGGATCAGATTAATTATTTTACCAACTCCAAACGTCTCATTTATTGTGTCTTTTAGTAAAACAGGGACAGGATGAGGATGAACGATAAGTAGCCCGGAATTTAATCTCAAATATATAGTAGAGCGACAAAGGTCAAGGTCCAACACCGCTGAGCCATTCTGACCATATATGGCTTTAACTAAATCTGATAATTGCTGTTTGGAAAAAAACCTTTCAACACTCATTCAACACTTAATTCATCAAAAATAATTTCAGTTCCTTCTTCTGTTGACCGTGTCCAAGCATTTTTTTTTGCCCCTTCGTGGGCGTGTGTTTTTTTTTTTCGAGAGCAAAAGCATTTGTAGGCTGAGAGTAAATGTCACATAAAACGAGACTCACTGGAGACAAGCACTTTTTAAGATTTAGGGCCATTAGCACTAAAGTGTTAGGATAAAAATAACTGCGAGAAGATGGAGGTGAGACTCAACGGAGCTGAAAGCAGGTCAGTGTGTTTGTCCTGGTCTGACCATCGGAGCTCGACATCAATCTTATGGGGTGGTTTTTTTTTTTTTTTCTCCATTTGTTTGTTTTGTTTTTCACTTTTGCTTTGCTTTACTGTGCCGCATTTACTTGGATTTACACACAGCACATCGTTTTGTTCACCTGAAACATTTCAGCTCCTGTTGTGAGACAAAGCTGAGACACAGATTAGAAAGTGTAATGAATTTATTTTTAGCGATTTTACTTTTTTTGTTTTTCTTGTTTTTTTTTTTTCAAGTCGTCTGTTACAGTGTGAAGAGAAGGATGAGCTGATATGATTCGAAACAAAGTGTCTGGAAGAAAAAAAACATCTCTTACAGGTACGTCTATTTAAAGAAAGATAATTTTGGGGGGGGGGAGGTTAAAAAAAAAAGTGGAGGTCATTGTCAGTAAGAAGAGTAAACAGACATTCTCTTTGTTCCTTCTTCAGGGGCTGACGTTAGACAGCTACATCTTTATAGTCAGAGCTTGTTTCTTTTCAACACCCGCATATAAAACATGACTTTGCTCGACGAAGACATCGCAGGCGGATTATAAAGTCATAGATAAGGTTTCTAATGGCACATCCAAGGATCATAAAGAAGAAGCGAACAGAGCTTCTAGGTTCACAAGCTCTGGTTCCAGGCTGGGTGGATGAAAAACTTCAGAAGTCCCTTTATGAAACTTTGTTCTATTTACTGGTTAACCATTGCAGTTTAGAATCATTTTAATGTATTTAAATTGAATTCTAACATTTAGAGCCTCAACTGCCAAGCTGCAGCTTGTGTCTTGTGACTTGTCGCAACTCCGTAGTCCCGTCCGGGGCCTGAGGTCAGCAGGTCAGAAGTGCCAGAAGTGTTCGTTTGGAAAAAAATAATGGGAATCGAGTTTTAGAGGTGTCGATAATGCACTTACTACTTGTGTATTTACTAAATGTTGTGTTTTTATATAGGAGCTTTGTGGTTTCTACCTGTGAAAATTGAGTATTAAGGAACTTCCCTTACTTATTTAACACTGGTTCCTAGACTGTGAACCACAGTTTGACTGATCCGTGTGTTTTAACCTAAAAGTCCGGTGTTGGATCAGTCCATTTCTCTGGTCCAAATCTGGTATCAAGCCCAAGATGCAACATATTCTAATAGCTAGCATCTGTGTCGCACATACTGAACAGATTGATGGATGGATGGATAGATAGATAAATAGATAGATCAATAGATGGATGGACGGATGGATGGATGGACGGACGGATGGATGGATGGACGGATGGATGGATGGACGGCTGGATGAACGGACGGACAGACAGATAAATAGAGGGAGATAGAACAATTATACTATAGATAGTTTAAATATATATACAGTTTAAATCTTCTTTTTTGGTTCCATTAATACATTTCTCGATTTTATTAAGTTGCTACAAGAAGAAAGGAGGAGCACGGTTGTTTGTTGAGGTGATAGTGATTTCGTAGGAAACGGAGAGAGGCGAACAGCACCGAGTGTGCTCCAGTGTCAAAGGTGATGTGTCATAAAAGGTCCAAGTGCATTAACCGAATTAAATGTCTCGGTGTATTGCATGCAGTGGCCACATGCAATTGTTCAATCCTGTTTTTTTTTTTGTAAATCAGCTTTTGCGTTGATGTTGATGTTTCAGGGCTTGTTATCAATTTCTACAAATAGTTGCGTTATCTTAATTCATATATTTCCAAGCACATTTCTACAATTTGCATGACATGCTGTGTATATATCTAACAATCAGCTTTTGCGTTGATGTTGATGTTGATGTTTCAGGGCTCGTTATCAATTTCTACAAATAGTTGCTTTATTTTAATTCATGTATTTCCAAGCACATTTCTACTTAATTTGCATGACATGCTGGGTATATCTAATACCCCCCCCCCCCCCCCCCAGGGGGTCATGGTGAAGTGCAAGAGGCTCCCAGTGGAATATGGCACGCCGGACAGAAGTGTGCTGCTGCGGTAATACTTGAATGATAAACAAGCCTCCAAGTCACTAGGTGGCAGCAACTCATACAGTGGTTTGTACAGATAAGAAAAAAAACATATTATCAGGTTTTTCAATAGTATTTTAATAACTTACGAATATGCCCTTATTTGACGAGGGCATGGTTAACTCTGTTCCCAGTCAGAAGCTGAGCATGCGTTTCACGTTTGTTGCTAACTCCTCAGGTATTGTAAATTACAACAACAAATTCTCTGCTTCAAACTCGTCCTTTTTTTTTTTTTTTTCCCCTCCTCCTCCTCCTCGTCTTCTGTTTTTCAGTGGGCCTGTTGTCGTATTGTAATCTGTGTTTGACGCTCGACTGCTTGTGAAGTACGAAATGTCTTGTCGTTTTTTTGATTCCTGCCGCCGCAAGAAAACAGACACCTCAGTTCCTCTGCAGTATCTAACCAGCCTGACCACAATTCTCTAATCCATATCCAGACTTAAAGAGTCTTAAATTTCAAAATACCATCTTAATCAGAGGGCCTCAAACATGTGCCCACACGGTCCAAGTGTTTCCACAGTGATAGTATTCTCTTTTTTATTCGGGCTCTCACGTGTTAGATGAAGTTTTACAAGTAACAATTCTATAACGTCTGACCGTTAAGTGCGGTTCATTGGTTTCAGCCTTCTGCTGCAGATGATCTTCTTCTTTTGCTGTCTGCTTCCTCCTCCCACGGACTTTCTTTGTGCGTCTCTTCTCTCTGCTTCTGCAGCCACATGCCCACACTGAGCCTGCCCACACTTCAGCCGAGCCTCCAGAGCTTTGCGCGAAACAGAGCATAGCGTTCCGTACCTCAGAAGTTACAGCAACCGCAGCTCTTGAGTCTAATCGTCAGTTCAACGGTTGTTCTGTAGGTACTCTCCAGCTGCCTGTGATATTGACACCTCCATGTTGACACGTTGCAACATGGAGGTGGCAAAAAAAACCATCGCACTTGCAGTGGTCTGCCGTGAACTCAGTGGCCATCTTTGTTTTCTGTTTTTTTACCCACAGAAAAGGGACAGAAATGTTTTCATCCCCCCCCCAGATTGAAACACTGTTGAGGTAATAATATGTATTAATCATCTGAATAAACCCAGAGGTGGAAAAAGAACGAAAAAAAAAGTTTTAAAAAAAAGTAAAGAATCCGTCTAAAAATCTACTCGAGTAAAAGTAAATACTTTAAAGTTACTTTGAGTAAAAGTTAGTTACTTGGAATTACTTGATGTAAAAAAAAAACAGTTGTTTTTAAACAACAATTTCAATCTTTACCAATGCATGTACCAGGTTAAATACTTCAGTCAAAATGTACTTAAGTGAAAGTAAAAATTACCAATTTTTTAAACTTCTTAAAATATTACATACTCTATTACTCACAAGAACTCAAGCCCAGTAACTTGAGTAAATGTAATTCCTTACTTTCCATCTCGGTGCGAACCCCTGTAATAGTTGCTGCGACAGCATTCTGCAGACAGTCACCTGCTTATCAAGATATATTAACGTAATGGGCTGAGATTTCATCGGCATCAACTTAAAATAATTCCCAAGTTCACTTTACGTCATTCACTTTGTGGTTTTTCCTTTCCGCTCATCGTTACCTGATCGATATATCTGATTTCCTTGCTTCTGTCGTCTCTTTCGTTTCTCTTTCCTCATGTATGCTTCTATGTTCTACTCTACTGGCGTACACAGACAGACCTGTTTATCATTTTGTGCACTGCTGCCACCTAGTGAGCGGAGGCTTGTTTATCGGTAAAGCATTACGGCATTGGCGCAATTCGGTCCAGCGTGCCATATTCCACTGAAAGTCTCTCACGACCCCCACCCCTGGCACCTTACTATGACCCCTACCCCCCCCTCCCAGTGCTAGCCTTGTCTTATTTTCTGTTTTTATTTCTTCTTATTTTTCCACTGTCACCCTTTTTTTTTTTTTTTTTTTTTTAAAAACGTACTCATCAAGACCAAAGAGGGAACAGACGGAGGCTACTACCTGGAGACTTTTGACCCAGTTGTCCTTCGCCTTTATTTAAATTCCTTTTTCTTCATTTCTCCCTCCACGAAGAGGAGGAGGAGGAGGAGGAGGAGGAGGGGTAAATGATGCAGGTTCCTTAAAGGAGCACAGTGACAATGAGATGAGTTATTCTCTCGTTGATCGTTAGATCGTGTCTCCAGGACAATCCAGCCCGGAAGTCTGTCACTTCCTGCAGCTACGTTGCAGGGAAAAAAAAAAAAAAGATTAAATAGACTGAGAGACAGTGACGCAGTTTACTCCAATTAATTGTGTCTGACAGAGGTAGAGTCTCCTGAGGGAAACGAAGACAACAGGCATCACTGCGATTTTTGAAAAAGTGGTGTCTTATATTATTTGTTATATCCTTGTTCGGAGATAGTCAGACTTTTGTCAAATGATGCAAAAATGTGGAAATACCTAGGATAAAACCTAGATAGAATGGGGTTTTATGCTACAACGAAAAACAAATTCGTCTGTCGAATGTCGAAACATAATAATAATAGTAACTTGGGAAAAAACAAATTCGTCTGTCGAATGTCGAAATTATAATAATAATAACTTTCTGTGTTAACAGCAGATCTGCTGCAACAGGCTGCCCCATGGCGGCGCCGAGAACGTGGCTCCTCTGAGAAAAATGAACCCAGCGCTATCTGCTCTGTGCTTCCGAGGTTTAGGGTTAGGCTTGCTAACCACTACGCTATGAAGCATTAATAATTCAAAAATGACTAAAAGCCAGATGAAGCGCGAGTCAGTGTTGACTACGCGTTCACAAAAACATGCCAAACGATATGCCAAATTGTTACAAAAATAGAATCAAACAATACAAGATTCATAGTATTTAATAGAAAATAGTGGCGCCAAAATTTCGAGTTCAACTTTTGGCCTCATTTTCTGATCGAGCTGCTCATTAGAGACCCGTATCGCAATGTCAGCCTTCTGATAACAGTTTTGGAGGTTGGGCAAATGTACAATTGTAAGACCATATTGTAGCTGCTAACTCCCTTTGGGTTATTGTGGATGTAATTGCGTGGAACTAAACACAGAGAGTGTTTGTTTTGCCTGTGTCTGCTCTCAGTGACTCACTCAGTCCTTAGGTCTGATTGAAAGGTTTGAAATGGGGATGAAACTGTCAGGATTTCAGTTGCTTTTCTACAGAATTCAAATTTTTCAAAAACTTTCTGGTTGTAGGCGCGGAGTTCGTTTCTATTGAGCGATGTAAGGCGATTTTTGACCTCACATACTGTACATAATACACCGTGGTAACATCATAATCAAGGGCATACGTGTCAAACTCAAGGCCCGGGGGCCATATGTGGCCCGCCAAGCCGTTTTGTGTGGCCCATGGACTTTATTAAAAAGCATTAAATAAATACATTTTTTCACCTTTTGACCACTGTGGCCCAGTACCAAATGACCTATGGACTGGTACTGGTCCACGCACCGGGGGTTAGGGACCCCTGATTTATACAGTCTTCCATTTACAACCGGCCCTTCAAGGGGAACTGGGTTGCTGATGTGGCCCCCGATGAAAATTTGCTGATGTGGCCCCCGGTGAAAATGTCTGACCTATGCTTTTGAGCCATAATGAAGGGCAAAAAGCCCCCCCCCCAAAAAAAAAATGGCGTACTACCAGCGAATGTAAACAGAGCCGTGTCCTATAAATAGCGCCGTGTGACATCACTTCTGCTCGAAGTAGTTTGTTTTTTGTGTTTAATTTTTTTTAAACATCTCATGCGCCGTACGTCAGAATGTTGGAACTGGACTCGAGTACATTTGTCTCACGAACTAAGGACCTGCTGAAATTACCAATAATATGGAAAATAAGTTTGTGTTGCCGCTTCTTCCTGTGCAATTTGATGAATAGAACTATTTCAGTGTTAAAATAAGTTTAAAAAACATGAAAAAAAAAAACCCAATATGTTTTCATATAGATCTATTTAAATGAATGCCTCCTTTTTCGAGGTCAACTGGAGATATTCAGTTCTCGTTTCACTCATGACTACTGCGATACACTGAGCTGAGTAAAAAGTACCGTAGATATGTTACGTTTTGAAAAAAAAAAAAAAACTAAAAAAAAACACCACTCGAGTAGAAAATGTTATAAAAAACAAAACAAAAAAAAAACACCACTTGAGTAGAAAATGTTACGTTGCTAGGCTTCTGTATTTGTAGTACTTGTAAGCACGTACCCCACACTGTTCTGAGCATCACTAATTCATCTCAAATGTTTATGTCTTGTCTAAATAAGGAGAGTTTTCAGACTAGGGCTCAGTCCCTTTAGTCCTGAGCCAAAAATGTCACATGAGCCTCTCCTGTGACTCATTATCCTCACACACCTCCCTCACACGCCGCAACACAAAAATCTAACAGCAAAATAAAAACAACTGAACGTTTGTTATGAAATGAGAGAGAGCAGATAGAGGTCGACGGTGCTGCCGGTGGTACTTGAGCTCCGACCGCAGCAATCGTCGGGACAACGGTGTCGACGGCTCGGTGTCTAGTCTTTCAGGTTACGTTTTTAACGGGAGAATCGGCGGCTCATGTTTTCCTGAGCTGTAATGAAACCTGGGTCGTGTTACAAAGTGTGTTAACTGTGTCAGGAAGGAGAAACCTGACCCTTGTACATGTCTTAATTAATGTCAAACTGGTCCAAATGTGCTGACCTGGTGTGACACATGTTAATGTAGATCAATGTTTCCCAATTATTGTCTGCCATTTTTTAACATATTTTTAAGTCACGTGTTTGTGACGAACTATTGTCTGGTATTCTGTGACTTTCAGTTTTAGAGAAAGAAAAAAAAAAACCCAAACATTTTAAAGTAACCTACCATTCTCTTCTGATAGGTTTAGTAAAATTCTCAAATCAACAAGTTGACTTAGGAGTAAATCTAAGTGAATGGGTAGCTTATGGATAAAGGTTTTTCCCCAGTAAGAGTAAGAGGAGAAATCTTCAAGCGTCCGCACAAACATGACGTGCGCGCTGTCGAAAATAGGCTGCAGAAGAAAGTAGGACATCGCTGAGACCCAGGAGAGGTGTCTACAGGCCAAGATCATGTCCTACTTCACTGCCACACTGCCATCGTTGTGCGCGTACGTGTGTGCAAGTCAACGTCTGATAGGAAAAAGGGGGCGTGCCCCGGGTAGCACCATGACAGCTGGAGGCAGATAAAAAGGCAGAGATATGAGAGGTGAGGTGTTTCAGAGGAGGGTGAGGGAAAGCAAAAGGAAGAAGGAAGAAGAGGGAAGAGGATAAGACACGTTGGGGGAATTGATCTAGACTTAAATCAAGGTCTTAGGGGAAATGTCAAATTTAGTCATTTTGAGAAAGGGAAGAGTTTTACAGCGGTGTTTGTGTGAAGGTCTTCAGTCAACCAGGTCATTTTATCCTGGAAAGTTCAGAAACAGGAAATTGGATGGGTTTTTTTTTTAAGATGTTTTACCTCTTGTCTGAAGAATCGCAACTAGCATTCCTTTATTTTAGAGACCTCCTATAGTATCGGATGAACGGTATTATTGGTCTAATATTAGCATAATCATTTAAAATCGGTAAGAATCTTCATTGGTTTTTCCTTTCCATAATGAAGACCCAATAACGCAATGCCTGGGAATTAATGCCAGAAATTAAGTGTATGGACAATATCGGCATATCGGATATTGGCAAAAAGCTAATATCGGACTTCCCTTCTTCATTGTTGTTGTATAGGTACAACACAATTTTGTGCAATCCTCAAATGGTACAGTATGAGTATAATAAATTACACATTATGATATTAGTTTAACAGTTTGTCAAAAAGGTTAAAAAACAAACAAACTATAATACAGTTTTTAAACTTAATTCATTCCTGAAGGTTGTTCGTGAACCGAAAAATGTGAAAACTGAAACAACTTTCCCCATAGGAATTAATGTAAAATGGATTAATCCGTTCCTGGACCCCGGATGACTGCTTATTCAAACTTTTTAACAGTATTTTGTGTACAGGTTCATACACAAAACCAATCAAAATAATTAGATCTTACAAAGTTCTAATAAACACAACTGGATACAGAATAAATCTATAAATAGGAAAGTCAAAATGATTCATCCTTACTGTTGCTGAGAAACAGAGGTGGGACCAAGTCCTTGCTTTGCAAGTCATAAGTAAGTCTCAAGTCTTTGCGCTCAAGTCCGAGTCAAGTCTCAAGTCAAGACAGGCAAAGTCCGAGTCGAGTCCAAGTCAAGACTAAAAAGTGTCAAGTCAAGTCCCAAGTCCTTACGTTTCTGTTTCGAGTCCTTTTAAACAAAATAATAATATATTCACACAGATCACTTTGGGTTTTGGAGAAAGTATCAAGTCTTGTCGAGTCAAAGGGCTCGAGTCCAAGTG
The DNA here is from genome assembly GCF_000523025.1 of Cynoglossus semilaevis. NCBI lineage: Eukaryota > Metazoa > Chordata > Actinopteri > Pleuronectiformes > Cynoglossidae > Cynoglossus > Cynoglossus semilaevis. The sequence goes on from NC_024316.1 coordinate 875,028, forward strand.
AAGTCACGGGTCATTGATGTTAAAGTCCAAGTCGAGTTGCAAGTCTCTTTACATTTTGTCAAGTCGAGTCTAAAGTCATCAAATTGATGACTCGAGTCCAAGTCATGTGACTCGAGTCCACACCTGCTGAGAAGTGATTGCGCAATGTTCACTTTCTCACAAATTATTGTCTCTGAAATACTGTCGCCGGCCAACTGCTATTCGTTGATTCAAATCAGTAGCAACTTTTCCACTTCTTCTAATGTCTGAGATCTTTGCCTGGTGATCACAGTCACTCCTTTGGCAACCTCAGCTTCTTTTATTACTTCCTTGTTCCAAATGATGGTACAAATCGACGACTTTGCTAAGCCGTACTGTAAACCAGATCTGAAACATGAACGCCGTTCTCAAGCTCTCGTATATTCTTTCTTCACTTCTATTGTTGTTCTCTAAAAAAAATTAGAACAAATAGCACAACACGAGAAATACCGGTAAAACTCAGGCAACAGTTCGAAGCCTTTATACTCCAAGCGCAGGCTGAAACAAGACTGACATCACACTTGCTGTCTGCGTAGTATTTCAAGCGTGTTTGGCAACTGAGTTATGGTACGACGACCGGGATAATTTTTAGGTCAAAATTTGGTTCGACAAATGATTTGTTCAAAAAGGGAGCCGTTTAGACAACCGAGATTCCACTGTAATAATAATAATAAAACAAACATACCGCACAACAAGCTTCAAAACATAACTCATGACTTAGTTAAGCTCAGGCTGCTTCAATTCTAACTGACGGTTGGAATATGTGCTTGCTGTTTAGTTAGGAATAAAACGGTATCGGCCGATGTTTCCCCTTGACTGCTATCAGCCATCAGGAAATTGACATCGATGATTCACTGACAGGGAATTATAAATATATCAGCGTCTAATCAGTCACAAATATTGTAGCATTCCTCGGTCCAAAATGATGATGCTGCCAAGTGATTTTGACTTGAGGTTTAATCAGCCTGGAGTACACAGGCGACCGTGGGCTGTAGCCAACGCCAGAACAACTGAATAATATTCATCTTGGACCACTTATAATTCTCTCTCTCGCTCTTTCTCTCTGTCTCTCTCTCTTCAATCGATGAAAATCTTTTCATTGATTAGTTATTAGTCCAAGACGCTTTTCAGAGTTTGTTTTTTCTTTTTTAGGTTTTGTTTCTTTCATAACGTTGTCTGGTTGAATTTGTGTTCATTCAAGGACAGTATGATGTATCTGCTAAGTTGTTATTTTCAAACATCAGTACCAGTATCAGGACAGAATTACACAATTAGTGCGTCGATATATATATATTTTTTTTGTCTGCGAGTTGCTGAATTAACGCTAAAGTGAGTGAGTTAATGCTTAAAGGTTAATGCAAACGAACCCATATGTGCTATAATTGTTGATTGATTGACTGTTAAAAGTTCTTGTGCGCCTTTGTAGATCAGATGCGCTTATCAAACCAGCAGTGATCGTAATTAGCCATTTTTTGCCAGTTTCTCAACCTAAGTAATTAAAACTTTTTTTTTTATTACACAGCAGTGAACAATAGTTGTAGCTTGAATAAATAATAATCAATTTCAGAAACATGTATTAGTCTGTTATGGAGCAGTTACATCTATACCAGCGGTCCTCGACCTATTTCGTTCCGAAGGACTGGTCAGCCAGTACCACCCGTTACTACGGACCGGTAGCAAGGTGCTGAGAATTGAAGTATCATAAAAATTTCAAAATAAAACTCAATCTACTAGACTATTCTGTTTGTGTCAGAGTCTGAATGACCTTTCATTTTAAAATATTGCCAGATTATCTTTTAATAAAGAAAAGGAATGGATAGGGTGGATTTTCTGGATTTTCTTCGAATGAAGTAAATAAGTAAAATTAAGCACTTTTTTCCCACTCTCACCCAGTACCAAATGACCTATGGACTGGAGTTTGGGGACCCTTGATCTATAGAGTCCATTTACAACCCGCCCTTTAAGGGGAACTGTATTGCTGATGTGGCCCCCTGGTGAAAATGAGTTTGACACCCCTGCTTTAAAGTGACCCAGGAATGGTCCAAGCTTGCTATTTAAATATGTATTTGTACATGTTATACTATATATGAAATAGTATGGTTTAGTTTTATTTTGTAATATTTGATTATTTGATACTTTCAGAACTGTTTACTGAAAAAAAAATATATATATACATGTGCTGTTCATCAGTGATTGGCTCGACCACTAGTAAACTTTCATTCAGGTTCATCACGTCTGTCTTTTTTTGCTTTAGTTTTTGTCTGTCACTGTCCAGTTTTGTCTTCTTGTGTGTCTTGTTGCTTCTTACAAATTGACTCATCAATGCCAGGTGACATGATGATATCTTCAGTGACTTACGCCTGGGGCAGAATTACAGTTGTGGCGTTTCCAGCGCCGGTATTGATCGTTCTTTTCCCTCAGACTTACTCATAGATCAATGCGGTCGATGCAGCCATTGTGCTGGACACTGATGGGAAGAGCGAACCATGTTAGCTCTGCTCAGAGTCAATAAGACATTTAGTGTAAAAACAGTCTCACAAAAGAATGACCGAGTTAAGGCCAGCAGCTGGTTCACAATCAAAATGTCGAATTCATTCTTCCTACAAAATTAGGAATTTCATTTTTTTTTAAAAGATAGCTAAAGGTTAGCAGAAAACGTTTATAGTTAACTTGAGAAAAAAAGATAAATAAAGCTTAATTCCAACCCAATGAAACCCCTTAATAAAAAAATAAAAAAAAAAACCTGCATGGCGAACCATGTTAGCTCTGCTCAGAGTCAATAAGACATTTAGTGTAAAAACAGTCTCACAAAAGAATGACTGAGTTAAGGCCAGCAGCTGGTTCACAATCAAAATGTCTAATTCATTCTTCCTACAAAATTAGGAATTTCATTTTTTTTAAAAGATAGCTAAAGGTTAGCAGAAAACCTTGCAATGCCCCCCTTGTCCCTCCCCACACACAAAATGTCACTTCTACCAACTGACCGACGTTGGCAGGGCTAGCATTAAATGGACAAGTGTAAGGTATCCTGTTTTTTTTTTTGTTTGTTTTTTTTTATCTTTTCGGGTGGTTGCGCGAAACGTTTTATGAACCAAAGGGGGGGCCCAGCAGGGAAAGCATTGTTTGTTTGTAACAAATGGAAACGAGTGTTGAACATTAATACATTCCACTCTGACCATCGCTGCGTCCGCTAATGTGTTTTTCTCCGTTTAATGGCTGATCACTTTGGATCCACTTTGCCGTGACCTGTTGCTGATTTTCAAGTAAAAACCTTTTAACCGCCATGACACAGCACCTGTTTATCACTCTGAGAGCAGCAGAGACAGTCTCCTGTCTCCCCTGGGGCTGAAACCAGCTTGTGCATCAGGAGCTGAAGTGGTTCGGACAAAAGTTTGGTCTGTTCTTCGTTGACTTGGGAATTGTTTGAAATCTGTTGGTTACTCTTCATTCATTCATTCAAAACACACAGGGGTAAATAGTCCCGCAGTAGGAGATGATCAAATTCTGTTCGTTTCGATGTTGATTCCAATTGATTACAAAAACTATAATGTCCCCAATGGGAAAAAACACATTCACACACATACATTTCTAGCCTTTCAAAAGGTACATTATCTCCTTACGCTGAATGTCTTACGACCAACTTCGGAAGAATGAGAAAAGTTGGAGAAGCTAAACCACCTCAACGTCCTCCTTTTGGTCCGAGTTCATTTCAGCGTATTGTGGCAGTGCACTAAAATGGAAGCAAAATGTAGGTCTCTTAGGTAACTTGCTTTGCCTTATCAGTAAAATCGTTATTACCGTGCGAACTCGTTCGTTCATTAACGCTGACAATTGACACATCATTCTTTAATTATTTTCTTCAGTTTGTAAAAGTCTGTTGCTCAGCACGCCGCTCACTGGCCTGCGTCTCCGTTCAACTCCTCCTCCTCAGTTCCCGGGGGCACCTCGGGTTTGTCATGCTGCAGCCTCCTTAGCGCTCGGCAGCACTAACAGCTGCCGCCAGTGTAAACACCAGCATCACTGGTGAAATCCAGTATAAACATGGACTTTACAGACTAGTCTCCTGCATACTAAATCCGAGCTGTGAAATTTTATTTTGTGCTTAACCTCACTCTTTGGTACCGAACATAGACTGGTTTCACTGGTGCTCTCTGAAAAAATGTTATTATTGTGTTTTAGTTTCTTTTATATATATCAAAAACAGGTTATTATTGCCCTGGCTTTTGAATTGATTTTTTGGTTTTGCATAACAATGAGATTAATCACAATTAATCGCAAAAAAGTCATGTGATAAATCGTGATTAAAACTTGTAATCGTTGCGAAAAGGCATTGCAATATATGTTTTATATTTCATCCATCCATCCATTTTCAACCGCTTATCAGTCTCCAGTGGTGAGTCCACTGGAAGGTACCAACCGCCCTAACCGGGATTCGAACTTTCCCAGGAGGTGAACCCTGGGGTTCCACACCAATGACAGGGACATCGTCGTCGACAGAGACATCGTCTCTGGGCCAAAGCTCCACTTTTTATTTTTTTATTTTTTAATCAGTATTTTGTTTTCAAGAGATTTGAGAGTTAGGTTTTATTTTGATAAAAGTTTGATAAAGTATCACAGTTGCCTTCATTGTGTGCCATAAATTCACTGTGTTTTCACAATCAATAAGAACGTTAAATTAGCCTGCTAAAAAAATTCACTGTGTTTTCACAATCAATAAGTAATCACGCTAAATTAGCCTGCTAAAAGATAAGGAGTGTAGCGAAATAATTCGTACCTCATGGACAACACACATACATTCACTGTAGGAGCTTAAAGGTGAAAAATAATGAGTTTACCTTAGGTGCTAGGAACTAGGGACGCCCCGATACAACTTTTTCATGTCCAATACCGACACCGATACTTCAACTTACATCTGCCAGTACCAATATCAATACCTTCATTTCTGCTCCATCATGCTGCTTGCTGCTGCACCAATAGTATACCTGTTTAAGGCATGTGGTGCAAAGTTAGGTTGAGCATGAGGTATCAGATCGGAAGGGTTAGTTGTTGTTATTCATATGTTCGATACTGACGTTTTGACCAATTCAGACCGATACTGATCCTAAGTATCGGATGGAGCCATCCCTAACAGGAACTGCAACGGCTTATCAATACAACTGACTATATCACAATATTACTTCATGTGTAATCCATGGCAGCAGGTGGCCTGGTGGTCAAGGAAGCAGACTTGTGTCTGCGAGGTCACAGGTTCAATTCTTACCAGCCACCAGGTGTCACTGAGGTGCTCTGAGCATGGCAGTGTGCCCACAGTGATCACATCCGTGCTGAGCAGTGATCATATTTCAAACCCGGGGTGCAAGGGACTGTGAGCTTGCTTAACAGTCCCCCACAGCCTGCCAAGGTGGGATTCAAACCTGGGTCTCCTGATAACAAGCTCGATCCTCTTACCACTTAGCCACGGGCTGCTGTTAACTGTCGTGTTGCAAATAGATTAAATTAAAAAAAAAAAAAAAAAATTTTTTCCCTCAAGAGCAGTTTTGCCCCCCCGGCAGATAAAAAAACGGCCGCGTGAA
>NC_024316.1:881197-884380 GCF_000523025.1 Cynoglossus semilaevis
GATGGATGGATGGATGGATGGATAGATAGATAGATAGATAGATAGATAGATAGATAGATAGATAGATTGATGGATGGACGGACGGACAGATAGATAGATAGATAGATAGATAGATAGATAGATAGATAGATGGATGGACGGATGGATGGATAAATAGATGGATGGATGGTTGGATGGTTGGATAGATAGATTGGATGGATGGATGGATAGATAGATGGATGGAGGAATGGATGGATGGATGGATAGATGGATGGATGGATGGATGATAGATAGATAGATAGATAGATAGATAGATAGATAGATAGATAGATAGATGATAGATTAGATGGATGGACGGATGGATAGATTAGATGGATGGATGGATAGATAGATAGATAGATAGATAGATTGGATGGATGGATGGATGGATAGATAGATGGATGTGTGTCTGAGAAGATCACAGCAGAACTGTGTGTTTGAGACGATTGATATGTATCTATAAGCTGATCTTTGTTTTTTTCTTGTGACCGTTTTCAGCTACTCTTTCCACTTCTTTACATTTTTGAGGGGGTGCTTTTAACTTATTTTTACACTTTTATAACCACTTTTGTCAAATACATACCTTTTTTTTTTGCAAACCTTTTTGTTATTCGTGCTAACACTTCCTGTTTGTCATGGTCCAGAGCAGTAAGAGAGGAGCACGGGCGGGTCTTTGTCTCTGATTGGCTGTGCTCCTGTTCACAGATGTGTGTTGAGCTTCATAAGTAAAAAGAAAATAAATGAGACAAAATGAGGAGAAGAGGGTTTTTTCACATTACTTAATCTATTACATTTACTGAGTACATGTTTCTTTGGCTTTTGCAGATATGGAGACATGGTACCCAAGACGATTGCTGGAAAGATCTTCGGCTCCATCTGTTCTCTAAGTGGCGTTCTGGTAATTGCTCTGCCCGTCCCCGTCATCGTGTCCAACTTCAGTCGTATCTATCATCAGAATCAGAGAGCAGACAAGCGACGGGCGCAGAAAATGCAGGTGAATACCATTTCATTTTCTCTTTCACCCAGAAGGTCTGACCTGCAGACATCGCGGCCTGAGACAGGCACGGTGTGAGAGAGACCAGTCTGGCCACTGTCATCAGCAACCGATGGAAACAATGCTCAGAGCTCACTCTTATTGACCATCAGCTGATTATGCTGTAGAATCATCCACTCTATGCAGACTTGATGTGGTAGTTAACGAAGTTTTTCATTTAATGCAATTTTTTTTACTCGATAAATTGATAATTCCCCATTGACTTGACCTTAGATGTGACTCGTTTCAGATCAGTCTTCCATACATGGACATGGATTAAATTCAAACTTTTGTATGAAGACAAAGCTGTCATTATAAAATAAGAAAAATAATATAGAGGTCCCTTTACAGTGTGTGTTAAGCTCAGTGTTAACGACATATATTGAAGACAGGCACAGGTAAGCTAAAAAAAATAAAAAAATAAAAATCATATTCCCAAATTATCTTGATCTGATTCTAAAGCAGGGGTGTCAAACATACGGCCTGTGGGCCAAATCCGGCCAGTTAGGGGGGTTCAATCCATATAGGAGAACACTTCATGTTCACATGTTTTGTAAAATCTCATTAAATATGAATGATATACTTTTACTTATATACTGAAAACAAACGGGGGAAAAAACATGTTTTTTTTATAGGTAATTATGTTATGATTGTAACGGTCTGGCCCACTTGACACCTAAATAAAAAAAATAAATCTATATAAATCTAAATAAATATATCAATCAAAATACCTGTGACCTGTGAAACGCATTGTGACCAGGGATATCCGATAATATCGGCTGAGGGATGTTAGCATACTTATGTAATATCTGTAAGAATTGTTATTGCGTTTTTCCCTCTGACCCTTCATAACGCAGGAACAGAACATTATCAATGATTAACACGCCTCCAGTCACTAGATGGCAGTATTGCAGCTCAGTTTTGATAATCAGTGGATTGCATGCAGAATGCTAGTGCCAGCAACTCATACAGTGGTTTGTACAGATAAATAAATAAATATTACCAGGCGGTCAATAGTATTTCAAATTGGTTGCTATATCGTTTGATATCGGTTGATATCGAAATTGGTCATTTGTTTTGCGAATCAGCGGCATTTGTTTTACCCTCCGTCTTCTCAGTCCGGACCCTCTTTTCCTATACCTTCTTCTGTTTCTGCTGAGCCGCAGCGTTCTTCCCTGTTGCTGTATAATACTAGATCAGGGGAAGGGAACGTCTCCTCCAGAAGCTTGGGGCTTTCTTATACAATATCTGCAATTGCAGTGTTTTCTGCTGAGTTCTGCATTGTCCCCCGTCACCGTAGTACTAGACCAGCAAAAGGAGCGTCTCTGAAAACGTGGCGCCAGTCCAGCGTAGCGGGACGCTGCTGTCGTCATTAACCGGCATTAAGTGTTTTTCCTGAGGAAAGAATTTTTTTTTAAAATATCCCTCTGCTTTGTCTGCAGTGAGATCAGCTGTTCCTAAAAACCCATGAAGTCTTCTACAGGGTGGGAACCTTCTCCAGTCTCAGGCCGATGTTGAACATGTGCTAAATAACTCAGAACTTAAGTGTCTCTTAGCAGCAGTGGCAGCTGGTGAGAAATATTCTAAGTGGGGCTGTACCGTATTAGGCCAGTTTTAGTAACTATCCCGATACAATTACAAACTAACAGCAGGAGACCGGTGCGCTGTGACGGAGCAATTATTCAATGCCAGTATTAACAGGGCGAGGCGTTCTTACACAAAAACATAAACAGTATATTGCATAAACACACCTTTTGAATTTGAAACCATGCTGTTGGCTGTTACACCACTGAGCCCTTGTGGCTGAGGTGCACGGCTAAGCACGATGAAATGACATGGTGCGTTAGTGCTGCAGATATCCGCTCCGTCACGAGCGACTCAGCTTGGAGCGGCAAATAATTGCCCCGGAGCCATCAGATACGAGGACGCTAAATTCTTGCTAGGCTACGCGCATCTCTCATGTCAGCAACAGGTCAGCAATTGGCTAAACTTCTGCTACCACTGCTCTGACTGGGCGCTGTTCCTAGCACCCCAGAAGCTCCAAAGACATGCAGACAATATATATTATATACTGTATATGACATATGATATATATATACATATATATATATATATATATATATATATATATA
>NC_024316.1:884520-896030 GCF_000523025.1 Cynoglossus semilaevis
TGTGTATATATATATGTATATATATATATATACATATATATATATATATATATATGGGGTTTCAAGATACAAGTTAAGTCCGCTCCACAACAGCACTCGATCCGCCTGTATCTCGATTCTATTTTCCCCATTTAAAATTAACCAAAAACCGATTAATTCGTTCCAGACCCTTAGAAATACACTATTAATTAATAAATTAAAATCCCCCCCATCTAAACATCAGAAACATAGATATAAACAAATATATTGATAATATAATATATATTATATATATATATACATATATGATATAAATGAATATAATATATTATAAAATAATAATTACAAATAATATAATAAGACCATATAAAACAGTAATTATTTCAAAAACATTTAATATTATTGTTATTAAAAATGGGTAAAATAACCCAGCGAGGGACAGCGAACGAGACAGCGTGACAGTGTTCAAGTGATAAAAACGGAGCTCGGTTGATCACTGGTACCTTGATATTTCTTCGTATCACAAAGAAAGTCTTGCAAAAGTTACGTACTATTTCGGGTAGCTCGTATAGTGAAGCCTCACTGTGTTGTATATTTTTAAACACACTTTTTATTTAAAAAAAAATAGTCATTTAAAAGAATTCCAAACTACCAAATGATGCTGGCCCATAGAGGGCACCTGGGGTTATGGCACCCAGGTGCCCTCTATGGGCCAGCATCATCTGCTCAGGCAGTCTGCAGCTGATGCTGGGCCCTGCAGCTTTCCTTTCCTTGTTCTTCTTTAGCTTTGGAGAGGGTGGGGAGAGACTCTCTCGGAGGGAGAAGGGTGGAGGTGGGGAGAGCTGAGCTGAGCCCTTTGATGTTTCGGTGCCTATAGGCTATTGCAGGATGGATGAAATAAAAGCATGGATGAGGATTTCAGCTGCAGCAGGGGAAATTGAGGGGGTGAAGAAATGCAAAGTTGAGGTTGGAAAATAAAGATGTTTTTTTTTTTCTTGAATTGTAACAAGGACAGGGAAGTCAGGGAAACGGAGAGAGTCAGTTTTTGTTAACTTGCTGGTTTCGACATGGACGGTGATGCAGGTTTTGGAAGGAACAAGTCACAGGGAAACCCGGGGTGTTTGTTGAGGATGGCGAGGAAAATGGCTGCAGCGAAACACGGTACAACTGGGTTGAAACTGTTAGTCTTTCCTGTGATGGAAATCCTGAGAATGTTGGGGTACTGTTGGAACAAGGACGGGTGAACAGAGAATTTGTTGCAGCTTTTTACAGAGCGGAGACACTAGAGGCGAATAGTGGCGAATGGAATGTAAACAGGCAGGCTTGAACTGTGTAGCGTCACAGGTAAAGACACAGACGATTTCACTCAGGGGGCCCAAGGCTCAAATAGAAACACCATGTCATACTGTGAACCTACAGTACACCAAACTACAGTACAGAAAATGGCTGTTAAGCATATGTCAAGAATCAGTTCTTTTTTGTTTTTGCAAAAAAAAAAAAATGTTACTAACATTTAATTTAGACGTCAATAAAAACCTAGTTAAATATGGATTAGCATACAGTCCCTTTAAAGTTCCATCCAGTTTATTTCCAGTTAAGTTCCGATCCCATTCAAATTTTAGGTATCTCAGTTTGTATTTTTATTATTATTATTATTATTTCAAGGTTCAAATCAGCCGAGTTTACAGTTTACACAGTTTAAAACTGCTAATTTAAAAACTTCAGAAAAACACTTCAGTATTAAAGTCCACTCAATTTAAGGATGCAATTAACTTAGTTACAATGTTAAAATCCAGTCGATTTAAAGTTTAATTGCATTTTATTGCACTTAACTTTTCAAATCCACTCAGTTCAAAGTTTCAGTCGAGTAAAATACAGGTTTAAATTCGCTCAGTTTTACATATAAATTAACTCTAAACTTTTTTCCCTATCAGTTTAAATCCACTCACAAGTTTTACCGTAACATCCTGTCACTTCAAAGTTTAAATGTAATCACTTTAAACTTTGAATCCAATCACTACGAAACGTAAACAGTATCAGAACGAGTCACTTATTATTCAGTATATTTGTCATGAATATTTTTAAATCATATTTTAATCGCGGTGTGTTGCCGGCGTCAAAACAATCTTGCCCTTCGATCTTCTAGCAGGCCTACAGTTATGATGGCAATTGGAGTGATTTGATTGGATGGTCAAAGAATGCACGGAAACTAAATTAAATGTGCGTCCACTGTCAAGCAACATTCTCAGCCTGAAGCGATTTAAAACCTGTGCCATAAATACAACAGGACAGACTGGACTTTAGCATTAGCATGGATGGAGATAGAAAAAGACTTGTTTTTAGAACTGGAACACACGGAAAATCTGTACAACAGTAGCTGAATTCCTCTTAAGGAATGAGAGGAAGATGTTATTATTGATGTGTTTTGATGTACATTCACGAAGTCACAGCTGTGGTTGAATTGTGCTTTGTGGGTTTATTACTTTAGTTATTGTGTTTTTATGGCTAAACTAGTTGGCTAGGATATAACAACTTGTACATATACATATCGGCATAATATTGGTGGTTTTGTAGTATGTTTTTAAGATGTGAGTTTGTTAAGGCCGTACGTCACTTAAGGTCTAGGTTAATACACGGCATATTACTAATGGATTGAAAGTGAAGATTAAATTTACTTATGAATGAAATGGATGAAAGTGAACGACTACAGCACACCACTGCACACACAACGAATTGTGACCTCTGCTTTTAACCCATCACCAAAGTCAGCAGGGGGCAGCACAAGCGCCCAGGTGCCATGCTCAGAGCACCTCAGTGGAATCATGGCTGCTGGTGGACTCGAATCTGTGACCTTCCGTGCCCAAGTCTGCTTCCTTAACCACCTAGCCACCACTGCCCCGAGCCACTTTCAGTTATAAATCATTTTCCTTAGTTTAATTTTTAATTATAATACTTACATGTTTAGACCCCACTGAGTTGACAGTAAATATTGTCCACTAAATTTAAAAAGTTTAAATCCCCTAAAATTCTATTTACTGTAGTTTTTGTGTGAATGTCTGCTCTATATTCTCTTAATTTCCACAATTATTCAAATATAATGAACTTTTCTAATCTATAAAAACAGCAGTCTTGGTATGTGATAATATATGATAATCCCAGCTCTCTCTTGACAGCAGCCTCATTTGCATAATCATCGTGTTTGTTGACCCCCGGGCGTTATTAAGAGCAGCAGATTTAATAATCTGAAAACTAATATACCACAACATCTTTCGTCGTCGTCGTCGTCCTCTGCTGCATTTACACCAAACACAATAGACAAAAAAAAAAAAAAAAACGCTTGAAATGCCTGTATCGCACCACTTGATCATTCAAGCTTGTCACGCCTGATGAGCTAGCCACAGAAAGTCTCGCAACGTACTTTACTTATTTTTTGCGGTGTTGGTGCTCATACGCGCCGATGATAACCTTTTCCTCCAAGCTTCTCTGCTTAACTTCGGAGGTCCAATATGAACTTTTTAGCCGATATCCTGTATGCCGATATTTTCCAAACAATAATTGCAGATTCCGATATCAACCGATACCGATAAAGGCCTGCTAATATTTATTTGTTTATCTCTATCAGGCCTGGTAATATTTATTTGTTTATCTCTATTTGTATTGTGTTGCTGGCACTCATATTCTGCATACAAATCCTTAATTATTTAAATAGATCAATAAAATGAGCTGCAACGCTGCCATCTAGTGCCTTTCACTTTAATATACAGCCGTTTATCCCCAAAACTACTTTTGGAGCGCACATCATTTAGCGAAACCCAGGCACTGCCTTACTTGGTTTTCATTATTAAGATAATGGTAGGTTGATCTCACTGCTATCTTAATTGTTAATGATTAATATGCATTTAATTCTCTGATTCAGGGGTGCCCAACCCCCGGGTCGGGGACCAGTACCCGTCCGTAGGTGATTTGGTACAAAGCCACAGTGGGATACAGTAACAAAATTTTTTTTTTCCCTGACAAATTTTTAAAACATTGGTTCGCTCAGACTCTGATACTGACATAATAAAGTTGAAAAGTTTTACTTTGAAAATTTAGCGATCCTTCAATGACGGCATGGTATTACCGTTCCGCACTAACAGCTGATACTGGCCGACCGGTCCTTGGTACAAAAGCGCTAATATAATGAATCTCCATAGGAGACAACACTACAGAATAATAGCCTTATTTCAGTCCTTTGCAGAATTCCAACCTTAGCTAAATCATTACATTAGTTATTTAGTAATAGTATCTCAATGCTGAACCAAAAACCAGAACTGAGTCATGTCGTGCCGTTTTTCATCAATTTGAAACCTCACCGCTGCTTTATGTTCCTTTGTATGTATTTTTATGTATTTGGTATGCAAAGCAGCAAAAGTCTTCACTTTGATACCAAAAGTAGACCGGCTTTGATGTAGGATGCAGAGAGACGCTGCTTTAAAAGATGCTGGGTTCGTATACGCTCATCAAATTTTGATATGAAATGAGCAACATTTCTAGGATATTTTTTCACTTTAAAGATTAAAGCCGCAGCACTGAAGCCATCACAATGCGTTGTTTGTAACACTTTGTGCTGCACCCACGTTTTCCTTGAAACGTTTTAATCCCTGAGCTCACACATTTTAAGAACAAATTTCACACACAAAATTCCCAAGATAAGACTCCTTGGAGTTCTGAGGTTCTAAGTTTAGTTTCACGCTTGACTTTGAAGCCCACACGCAGATGAGCGCACTATAGTTTTTTGTTCTTTGAACGTGCCATGTTATGTTGTGCAACTGGAAATGAAGCCACATTTTCTACATAGCAGCTGTAACAGAAGATAAAGTATTCAAAGTTTTTACAATAAACAACAGCGCTCCATGTGGTGGTGGAGAGCATTGATTTGACATCTTTCAATGATTCTGATATGACTTCACACACGTTCCCGTGCCGTTCTTCCGGGAACAATAGCAAATCTATTTTCGAGAAAGCGCTCGAATCCTTTGTTCTCAACCACTGATGAGCATTGTGCAACCAAAACAAACCCTTCTCTGTGACTGTTCCTCCATCTTCATAGTGCTTTCACCAAAGCACCTCGCTCTTTAGGAAATATCGGAACAGACTTTAATGAAACATTGATTGAATAATCCATTATTCATTAGAATCAAATTCTAAATGAAATTGTTCTTATTGGTGACCCTAAATCCTTAAAACTATCAAAGTCGACCGGTGGATCCATTGGTCAATTTGTTATGGTTTAACAACAAATTCTGATTGGTCAATATAATGTTTTTTTGGGGGGCGTTGTTATTTTTTTCACATATAATTTTTTGTTTTCACTACTGTATTTTGAAGGGTATTTTAGCCCAACCTGGACAGACAGATTGAAGAATGTTCCAGAAAGCCTAGGTCTGGTGGTTTTCTAATATTTTTTTTTATTTTGAGTGTTTCATTTGACAGTCACTCCTCCTCTACCATGTCAGAGACCTCCACAGTGTGGCAGCATTTTACAAAAATAGATAAAGGTTAAATTAAAAAATGTTGGCAGGCAACAGTTTCTTTATCCCCGCTCAACTACAAACATTCTAACATTCAACATTCTACAATTCAAGGCTGTTCTAGAAAACCACGACGTCCTTATCAGCTAATAATAAATCCTGTGTTATTGGGGTTCTTAATTTAGTCAGTGGTGTCCCACTGGGCTCTGTCTTGGGACCACTGTTGTTTACAATAAATATACTGCAAGCAGTATTGATTATAATGTTCCTAGTTTCATTTGTACGCAGATGACGCTGTTATTTACTGCTCCACTCCTACACAGCAACACGCTCACTTTCAATATCGGTTTCAGTTGGAACAGCATTTCTACCCCTGATATTTGTCATGTTTAATTCATGCAACGTCAAGGTTGAAAGAAACTGGCCTGAACTCTTTGCATTCCTTTTACCACGAAGCACTGAGGTTCATTACAAAGTCTCTAATCACTAATCACTGCTTTGGAGGTTGGACTGCATTATGTACCTTCAGAATGAATCACTGGTATGTCCTAAATGATAGGTATTTATCAACACACACACACACACACATATCCTCCCATTTGTGTCCTTTTATTCATTTAAAGAATGCTGGAGACTTGCTGGAGTTGTCGTCCTGTCATGTTGAAGCGTGAGTTGGTTATACAGGAGCTGTTCAAACTCTGTTTCTGTTTACCTCTGCTGCGGACGAGCACAAAGTGGAGGGAGTTAGCCCCGGGAGCTAACGTTAGCGTCGGCCCTGGAGCAGATCACTAAGTCTCCCCTGTGCATTCCAGCTACGGGCGGGAATGAACGGGATGAAAATAGGAGCTAACGTTAGCGTCGGCCCTGGAGCAGATCACTAAGTCTCCCCTGTGCATTCCAGCTACGGGCGGGAATGAACGGGATGAAATTTTTTTTTTTTTAATTAAAAGTAGACACCTGCAGCTTATAGAGAAGTGCAGGTGTCCATATTACATATTTTTTTTCTTTTTAAATTTAAATAGTGCGGCTTATATTCAGGTGCGCTCAATAGTCCAGAAATTATGGTAATATGGAAAAGGAGCTCCTCCTGCAGGAGGACTTAGGTATTTAAAGCTCAAGACTAAAGACATTGCAGCAAGATGCATCAGGTTATAATATATTATATGTATGGAGTATTTAATTTAAAGTGGTTAAGGAAGCAGATTTGGGTCCAGAAGTTTTCAGGTTAGGTTAATAAATGTTGTGACAGATTGCCTTATGACTTTGTAAGGTCAGTTTCATGGTGACATGTTGTATTTTTTTTTTTTTTTTTTATCTTTATCTTTTTATATCTTGGAATCTGCTGCTGCTGACGGACGCTCTTATGAAAGAGTATATTTTCAAGTAAAAGATTAAGTAACCTTGTGCACAGACTCGTTTGACAGTTTCTGGCTGTTCCTACAATGGGTTCAGTGTGAATTATTCGTCCAGTTGACGCTGAAGGCTGCAGTGTAGCTCAGATCACCTGCTGTGCTAACTGCTGTCGTCTTGTCCCTGCTCTTGTCTTCTTTCTCTATTGTCTCTCCTCGTTCCCAACTGTCTGACAGAAAGCTCGTCTGGCCAGAATAAGACTGTCCAAGAAAGGGAGCTGCACAGCCTATCTTCACAGCAAGCGCAATGGCCTTCTCAATGAAGTTCTGGAGCTGACGGTAAGAACTGTTTCAGAAACCTTTTCAAGTTTTAATGTTTTGTCTAAATAGTGCTCCTGTTCAACAACACCATCATCTTGCAGGAAATCATCTGACCTCTAAGAAACATTCGGGGGTTTTTTTTTTAAATGTATTTATCAGCGAGCAGTTTTGTTTTTACCAAGATAGTGAATGTAGTAGCAAATGTAACAAACATGCAAAAAAAATCAGGGTTATGACACTGAAAAGCAGGCTATTCTAATCCGTTCTGACTAATCTCTAATGACAATATTACTAGGCCAGTGTTGTGTCATTAACATTTTTCATTAACAAGAGGAGAGAAAAAAAATAAATAAATAAATGAAGTTACTTTGTGTTTTTTTTATTTTACAGACGTGAGGGTGTCGATTCCACTCCACTGTTGCTTGTTGTTGTCTGATGTTACTACAGACGTGAGGGTGTCGATTCCACTCTGTTGCTTGTTGTTGTCTGATGTTATGTAAGAACATCAGGGCAAAGTTGTTTTATCTTTTCATTTATTTTAATTTTCTTCTCAACAACAACATCGCTGTTGAATAGACTGATGGAAAAAACATCTATTCAAGTCAAATTCAGACACAGAAAATATTTTTTCTAATAACGTTTTTTTTTTTTTTTTTTTGTTCGATCACTGTGACATCGGCTTCAGATCCTGTTAGAAAGGCGTATTTTCTTTCAGAAATAACCAGCGAAGGATTGTAACACAGGTAGCTGAACAACAAAGATTTGTGGTCGTGACTAAAACCCCTTTCTCGTTATTTTGTTGGACTGTATTTTGTCATTCGTCAGGAATCATATTTATTATTAACAAAAACCTGATCCAATATGAAATAAACAGCATTACCACTCATGTAGTGAGTTTAGTTTGTTTTATTTTGTTTTTATTTCATGCAACAAACTCATTTTCCAGAAGCATCATCCATTTATTTTTTTTTTATTATGACTCATTTCTCTGGCATTTTCTCTGTTTTATTTCTTTCTCTCATTGTGTTTTCTGACTACTTTTTGACCAACCCCCCCCCCCCCCCCCCCATTGCTCTGACTTTTTTCTTTGACACTGTATCTATCTTTGAGTCTTCTTCTTGACTCTTGACTGTTTGCGTTGATCTCTTTTGTTTGCCGTCGTGAATCTCAATGGATTAAAAAAAAGCTAAACCTGAATTTGTTCTACTCTTGTCTTCCTGTTCCAATAAAGAACCTTCAATACAAGCTCAACCTTTCGGATCAGGTACAGAGACATCAGGACAACACACTGCTGGCAAAACACAAAAAAAAAAAAAGCATGTGTGACGCCTCCTCACACTCCTGTCCCCCCTTCTCCCTCTCCATTTCACAGGGTTCTACTGAGGATGAGCAGCATTTAAATAAATCCACGTCTCTGCTGGCGAATCAGCATCATCACCTGCTGCACTGTCTGGAAAAAACAACCGTGAGTAGATATAAGACTGAAATGCAAACACCGTTTTGAGTCTGTTTTCATTTCATTTAATCGACCATATTTTCCGGATTATAGCAACTGCGGAGTATAAGTCGCACCAGCCAAAAAAATGCATAATGAAGAAGAAAAAGAGATATATAAGTTACTCTGGAGTATAAGTCACACCAGCCAGGTAGAGTGCCCTCTAGTGGCTGTCAGTGTGAAAATAATGAACATGTACATTTTCAGTGGCACAGGAGTAGCAGACACTGGTACACAAGCCTAGAGTGCCCTCTAGTGGCTGTCAGTGTGAAAATAACGAACATGTAAATTGTCAGTGGCACAGGAGTAGATACTGCTTTACAACCCTAGAGGGCCCTAGAGAGTGAAATGATATATTTTAATATATAAGTTGCACCTAAGTATACGTCGCAAACCCAGCCAAAGGATGAAAAAAAAAAGTGCGACAAATAGTCCGGAAAATACGGTACATACATTTTAGGGATGTCCAATATGAACTTCTCGCGGATATCTAATATGTCTATATTGTCCACCTAATTTCCAATTCCAATATCAACAGATAATAATAATAATAATATACATTTGCCACACAGTGTGTCCAATATGAACTTCTCGCGGATATCCAATATGTCCATATTGTCCACCTAATTTCCGATTCCAATATCAACAGATGATAATAATAATGATATACATTTGCCACACAGTAGAATGTTAGAATGCTTTCCACTACAGCAAGATCACGATAGTTAATTGTAACAATCTAAGGGTAACTTTAGATATTCCTAAATGCTGAACTTTAGCTTCTGGATTTTTTTTTGTTTTGCTTGTTGTTGTTTTTTTTTCTTTTCCTCTCAATCAGGGATGTCAGTTATTTGAAGCATTTGTGCATTTTTTTTCACAAAATTCATCAAGCAGGCCAGATCGAACCCTCAAGCGGGACGGATTTGGCCCGCAGGCTGTATGTTTGACACCCCTGTTTTAAATAACATTTCTGGCAAAACAAGAGAGAGTCTTATCCACAGAAAAGACTGTCTTCGTGCAATTCGAATCACACATACTTTATTTTGAATAAACCTTGTAATGTGGAAGGTGCGTGTTCGTTGTTGCTTTTTTTGCGAATTTGCTTTATTTTCTCCATCAGACTATGAGTCAGTGCTTTCACTTGAACGAACCTGGAATATTTTTTTCACTGCAGGCAGGATACGGGTCTGAATCATTCATGTGTTTGGGTCTTTGAAGCTGCAGCTTATTAACAGAGTAGACAATGACAGGAGACAACACAAGTGAAGAGAAGTGTGATCAAGTCTGTGTCTGTGGTGGTTCACAATCTTCAGACTGTGCGCGCGTGTGTTTGCATGTGTGTCATTTTTCAATTGAATTGAAAATTCCTCATCATGAATAATAGATAATCGTAGCCTATAGCAGGAGTGTCAAACTCAGTTTGGGTTCAGGGCCTGCATAGAACCTAATTAGATGTCAAGTGGGCCTGGACCAGTACAATGATAACATAATTACCTATAAATAACAAAAAGTCTGTCTTTTTCCCCCCCATTTGTTTTCATGCAAAAAAAGTACTTTAGATAATTCTTCATATTAAATGAAATATAATTTCAAAAAACATTTCCTGAACATGTGCTTGTATTTTTTTTTTTTTTTTCAAAATTCGTCAAGCGGGCCAGATTGTAACCCCTCATGGCTGGTTTTGGCCTGCGGACCGTATGTTTGGCACCCATAGCCTTTAGTCTAGAGCAGGCGTGGGCAAACTTTTTTGACTCACGGGCCACATTGGGTCTTAAAATTTGACAGGGGTGTGGGGTCAGGAGCAGATAGATGAAGTCCATACGAACTATGGACTAAGACAAATGACAAGTAAAAGTCACGCATAAATGCTAAAATGCTAAAATGCTAAAATGCTTTTAGCCATCAATTGGGGAAATGCAGCCACTACAGAAAAAAGGCAGATGCATCATGATATAAATCAATAACATAATTTAAACATCTTTGGCGGGCCGGATTAAAAAGCCAAACGGGCCGCATCCGGCCCCCGGGCCATAGTTTGCCCATGCCTGGTCTAGAGTCTAGTGTGTTTTTAACACTACTATCACACTTTCTAATATATATATTTTTTTATATTTACTTTATTTCTGAGTCTCGTTTCACACACTTCCTCCGCAGAACCACGAGTTTGTGGACGAACAGTATTACCAACAGAGCTACCTGGAGACAGCGCTTCAGAATTACCCCTCTAGAAGCCCCTCCCTCTCCAGCCACGAGGGCATGACAGGAACCTGCTGCACACGACCGAGCAAGAAGCATCGACACACACCATTACCCAACTCCAGTACCACCACACACATGAAGCCCCTGGCGCACAGTCATCAAGGAGGTTTGCAGGAACTAAGCACCATCCACATTCAGCCGCTCAGTTCCAGGTAATGCACACAGTCCGAGCATTAGCCACCAGTTGCTCAGAACCAGATTCAGAAAAAGGTCTAAAATTATTTGATGTGTTTGCTATGACGGTTGTAGAATAATGTTTATGGTATTTTTCAGACTATAAGTCACTATAAGTGCCCTCTAGCGACTGTCAGTGTGAAAATAACAAACATGTACATTTTCAGTGGTTCAGTGGTACAGAGTAGCAGATACTGGTACACAAGCCTAGAGTGCCCTCTAGAGGCTGTCGGTGTGAGAATTCCCTCTAGTGGCTGTCGGTGTGAAAATATGGAACATGTAAATATTTAGTGGTACAGGAAGGAGTAGCAGATACTGTTACACAAGCCTAGAGTGCCCTCTAGAGGCTGTCGGTGTGAAAACATGGAACATGTGCATTTTTAGTGGTACAAGAGCAGCGGATACTGATACACAAACCTAGAG